>NC_056749.1:435156756-435359256 GCF_019279795.1 Protopterus annectens
CTTAGTTCTTAAAGTACTTTCTGCTGTTTTATAGATATAATAAACCGTATGGTTGTTGTTATTTGCCTTAAGGGTCTGCATCCAAAATTTGAATCTCTCCTTCTTTCTAGATCTCCCCTCATCTCTTTTTCATCATTAGGCTTTTCCACTTTGATTTTTACCACCTGCTTGTTTTGTGTTATGTGTACGAGCCTTAAACGAGTAGCTGTAAAATAGCCTTTCAAATCAGGAAATCCTAAGTCAGCTCTTCCCGTGTAATTCTTACTCTTTTCCCTTCCAAAATAAATTCCTTCAAGCCTTTATTAATTATGGTCCACAACTTCTTCTCTAGTTGGTAAAAATACACCTGACCTGTATATAAAACTAAAGGAACTAGAAACAGTTTCAAAACTTGTATCTTGATATCTATATTCATAATCAGGAGCTTCCAACTTCTCAAGTTTTGTATTATCTTTAGTTTAGTCTCTTACCACTTATACTTAGCTGCCATAATAGAATCCTTTTCAGTCCACACATCTAAATACTTCATCTTATCATGTCACCATAGATATGGGTATTGATGATTCAGTTCATATGTGGATACATAGTTTACTGCTGTAGTCATTGTTTTATCTTCATTTATTTTATATCCTGAAAAGATTTGAAACTATCTGAAAATAGTCCACAACACTGCAATATCCTTTTCTGGATTTACCAAGTACATAATATCATCTGTGAATAAAGCTAGCTTTTCTTGATTACCATACTAGATATATCCTTTAATTTATGGAGGCCTTATTTTCGTTGCCAGTGGCTCTAAGTCTAAAGCATATAAATGGGAAATAGGACCCCCCCCCGGTCTTTTTCTTCAATTGAAACACATCTTTTGAAGAGGAACCTTGCCACCTTAATTGTTGTCTGCAACTCTTCATATATCCTCCTGATTAACTCTATTATTCTATCAGGGAATGCAATGCTAACATTACCCTACTATAAAATCTCTTATGACTCTATTCGGTACCTTTTCTGCATCAAGACTCACCAATAACTGGAGCATTTTCTTATACTCTGCTTCCGTCTGGATCATTGTTGTTGTGTTAATATTGTCAAATGTTTGCCTCCCCTCCACAAAACCACATTGATCTATATCTATCAATTTTGGCAAAACATTTGCCATTTTCTTTGCTAGTATAGAGATAAACACTTTAGAATCATGGTTTAAAATTTAGATTGGTCATTATAAAGCTTGATCTAAGAATTTGTACCCCCTTTAGATAATTCAGCCACCACAGCTTTCTTCCTATATATTGGCACTGTCTCCTTTTAAAATACTGTTAAACAAAACCTTCAGGATCTTTATCACTTTCTTCCCTCCTAACTCTCAAGCTTCCACAGGAATATTATCTGTTCCTGGTGACTTTCCTGAAGATTGATTATAGATCACTGGTTTTATCTTGGTTTACCTTTAACATGTCGCAGCACACTTGTACGACTGTTTACTTACCCAACTTGAAATGTTGGAAATGGCAACGTCGAATGCTTAAAATTGCAAACCTGGTACTTAAAGAAAGTTGACATTCAGGGAATGTTGACTTTGAGCAAAACTATCTCATTTCCGGGTTTCTGGTAAGAATGTTTTTCAAGGGGGCAAGCCCCCTGCACCCCCACACCCCCGCTACTTATATATACTAACTCTGAGATCGAACTACAGTGAGGGAAAGGGTGCATTTCCTGATCCCCGCTATAGTGTGAGCTCCACTCAAAATGCCAAATTCATAACAGTGAATGCACACTAGCATTCCCAGTTGTGAGTTTGGCATTTTTTCTTTCAGTAATATGTATTTTTGAAAAGATACTTTCACACATATGTGTATCGCACAAGTAAGTCATGACATTTTAAAGGTAAACCTTTATCTCATCTTCTCCTATCTCAACTATTAGTTGTTGAGATGCATCATCTTCTATTCTTGGCATAATTAAGTCATCCATAAATATTTTCATTTGTGATTTTTCTTGGTTTCCGAATTCCGCTGCTTTATGCAAATTTTCAGAGACTTTCCGAAGTAAATCTAGTACTGTTATAGGATCTCTGGTTATTTTTTTTTTTTTTATAGGCTACATAAATTTGGCAACAGCCCCTTCTACTTTATATCTTTATATTCTCTGGAGTTGCTCTGGAGTTTTCATCAAAAAATACTTGCATAACTGCAACTTTTCTAAACCTATGAATATTACTTAAATACTCCCTTATTTTTCCTTTAGCATTCAGCAATTGCGCCCTTCTTATTCTCTGAGATTCTCCCTTTCTCTGTAATACCTTAAATTTTGACAACCCCTCTAAATGATTGCTACAACTTCTTTCCAACATCCCCTTTTCTCTTATTTCACATGTTTAAACTCAATTTTCATTTATCCCTCTTCCTAGCAATCCCTTCTGAAGAAATGTATAGCTTCTCTAATGGCTCTCAGGTCATTTCAATTACCCATTCTTTAAATTCTTCTCTTTTCTACAAACAAGTGGCAAGCACCATCATTCCTAATTAATTGTCTGCACTTGTAAGCATACGTTTTGCAACTGCTGCTACTTTTTGCTGGAAAAGGAAAAACCACAGCTAAGAGTTTTACTTATACAAGGAACACATATGTTCAATTACAAGAGATCTACAATGTTTCATACTTTCAATTTTTAACCTGTTTGCTTAGTGAGGAAAAAAAATTCCATTGTCAGCATAAATTGTGAAAATTAGTCTATACTGCCACCTGTATAAAAAAAGGGAAATTATTATACTTTAATGCACATGTAGTATGATCTCCCCTTAGCAGCCCAAGATCACATTGTATTTTTCATATCCAGCATTTAACTTGTTAAAGTATATGCCTCAGATACATTACAATCAAGAAAAAAGTACTTTCTCACTTTAATATCACTAGCATAAGCAGCAGTCACTGAGTCTCTACCATCTCACTTTAAAATACCTCTGCATACTATACCAAATATTTTAAATATAGCATGTAGTTTTCTTCAATACATTTATTATAAACGTTTTTCAAAGAACAAGGATTTTTTATGACTTACAGTTACATCTTCCATCCTTTCATTGTCCATCTAAACATTAATGACTAAATGGAAATTATGTTTTAGTTTCCTCCCACCAATTTTACACAGTCAAAAAACTTCTTGCAAAGCACATTTCTCACATCCAAACTGCATCTTATGGAAATGGCACTTTACAATTCTTCCATTTATTTCTTACTTTCACATTATTGCTTGTCTTCTTCCTCATCATGTTGACCACCCAACACTGGTTTAAGTCCAAGGTACTCCTGATTTTGCTACTCAGCTCCTGGGCTTTTTTCTGTCACTCAATCATTTTCCTTTGGAGTAGTGGAAAATGTTTCATTGGCATGTCTTTTTTATGAACTATTGCCAGAAGAATTTGTAGTCCCTTTCAGCTACCTTGCTTACTTTTTGCTGGGTGAACTTTTTTTATTTCCTTCTTTGTCTGCTCTGCATCCAAAAATTTCTTTGTCAACACCAGGAAAGAAATTTCTAAAACCAGCTGGATATAGCAACTTGAATCTCAAAACTGTCTCTCGACATTCCTTAACTACAGGGCTAAACTTGTTTCTCTTCTCCTTCTTTTGTACAATGAATAATCATTTTCCTCACTCTGATGTCCCTGATTGTTAATATATTTTTCATTCTTCCATTCAATTTTGTCAGGAGCAGCATTTTATGATGATATGACTGCATTTTTCCTACTATGGGTCTCTGCTTCTTTCTCGTGTGCATATCTGTAGTAGTCACATGGCGTGCTCATTTAACTAACGTTCTGCAGTAGAATACCAGTAAAGATGCTTATTTGTACTTTCATAACAGTATGAAGTCTATGCCTTCCTGTTTCTTCAGTACAGGAGAAAATCTTAGATTTTCTCTGCATGCTCTGTCTTCTAATTCCACTATTTTTTAAACATTTCTTATTGACAAGCCTCGTATTCAGCCAGTTTTCTTTTATTTTAAACTCTGATTTCTGCAATTTATCAGATCTTCAAAAGTACTTAGTTTCTCAGTGCTTTATAGCATTTTGCCATTTGACTCTATATATTCCTCACTTTTTTCAATTGTTTTAAATACCTCTGAATGCATTTGATTTATTTTGAGTTTACATTCATATTGTCGACCACGGATTACCAAATGACCACATCACCGAAATGTTTCTGCAAAACCGGAACCTTGAAAACTTTCTTATATCAAAAAAACCTTGAATTTCGACATTTCTAACCACGCCACACCTACAAACAAGTGCTAACATGGGTAAAAAACGGGGCAAGATTTTGCGGTTCAGAAATTCGGTATTCGAGGTTTTGTGAAGTTGCAGGTGTTCGCAGAAGTGGGTTCAACATTCCAGACATCGACATTATGAAAGTAAACCTTTATTTTGTCCTATAATTAACTGGAAGTTATCACATTCTAAAGCTGAAACATGAACTACTTTATGCCGAATAGGTGCAAGACTCTTCACCACCAGAATTGTTTCTTCTCCTTTTCTAGTGACTTGCTTTTACTTTTTCCAAATTTCTTCTTTGCTGTTATCCAAATAGTGTAGTAACTAGCCAGTAACAAGACTTTTACCCAAATTATTAACTTTTACAGGCTTTTTACAGCTTTTTCTTCTTCACAGCGCAAGAGGTCTAACCAGCCTGTTCCTCAGAGTGCAGCAATCTTGGAATCCCTGACAAAAAGCTGAAAATTGTTCCAACTAGAGGTATCCAGACAAAGAGAGAGAAAGAGCAACCAAGAGAGATAGCTTTCCAGCAATATAAGAATGAAGCAGACGTATTGTCTGTACACATATTTAAACCAGGAGACTTTGTTTTGTTTGGAAGAACCTGCCTTATTTGTACCTGTGTATAATAAACTGCACTATTTTTATCAATACTGATGGTCTCACTTGCATTAATCTTGTACATTAATGGACGATGATGGGCATTTTTGTTACCAGTTATTAAGGACACAGTTCTATCAGTGTGAAAGTGGTTGTAGTTCCCCAAAGAAAGAGCTTAAGACCGAGAGAGAGAGAGAGAGAGAATGATACAGAGACAGACAGATAAGGAGAGACAGAGGAATCTTATAACAGTCTGGAATATTGTGTGTGTGTGTGTGTGTGTGTGTGTGTATGCAGATTTGTGTGCCAAGTTGACCACAACAGATCAGTTATAGCTGCAGCTAAAAGGACTGCCACTGTAGCTAAGTCAAAGGTCCCCAGGGGCAGTGCTACTGTTAAAACAGCTAACCCCAGAGCAGGGTCTCAAGACATATTTTACCACCTGCAATCATTATGCCCACTATGAGGGATGGAAATGAGCTGACTGGGCCAGGATGTTGTCAATCCAATTAACGGGAGAACCACTAAGAGCATATGTCATCTTAACAAATATTATGGTCACTTAAATTCCATTCATATCATCCCTCAGTAAAACACAGTAGTCCTTGATACTGTATCTCTGGTCAAATTATGATACACTCCCAAAGACACCCATAGTTAAGCACCTGGTACTCCTTGAGTACTTCCAGAGTTAGGCTTCTGGTCCTCATACAGTAGCTCCACATATTTTCCTGATATTTCCATAACCTCATTTTGTCAGGGTCCACCAAGAGTCTCCAGTCTTGCCTTGAAGTCTCTCTTTCTCTCTGAGAGAGAGAGACAAATGTTTCTGGTTATGGGCTTTCATCCTTTGTTTTAACAGCAGTTGCTCAAGTGACTCACATTATACTATGCTGTTACATGTTTTTACTACCCAAATACACTGATTATATATGCAATCATCTATTTCTTACTTTAATCTATAGTATATAAAGTACATCAAAAGAGCATATCTGCCATATCTGATAGCCACTAGGCCATAATGGCTTTCCCCTGCATAGATCTCCCAGATCTATACTGAATGGAATTGGTTATGGGAATGGGATAACTCATATAAATTCTTGTGGGTGTTGCAATCCCAATTCTATGGTAAAACAGATGGGCTTTAGTAATGAAAACATCTACATTATTTAGTGTTTACTTCCTGCTGTCTGCACAGCCATTGCAGGAGTGCGGGTTTCTAAAATGAAGCTGTATCCCAAAGAATATTGCAACAAAATTAGTGTCAACTTAATTCTGAAGTATTTTTACTCTATGGCAGTGGATATGGTCTCAACCTTATTTAACTTTCTACTTAGTTACTAGACTGGGTGTTCCTCACCACCTACTTCTCGAGATAGCACAGCTCATAGCCAACTTCAGATATAATAGTGTACACAAAGTTAGAGGCATGCAAGACTGTCCCTGAATGTAAAAAAGTTTTTAACTATTTAAAAGTAACATCTACTGCTGTGGTCCACCTTGTCTGAAGACACACTTTACCTTTGATATGGTCTGTCAGATAATAGGCTATAGTAGCAAAGTTGGTGGAAGCAGACTTCAGAACCCAGGATGTGGTGCAGTCTTTTGACATTCTAAGCATGCTGGAGAGAAGTCCACACTGTTTTACATTATACCAAACCAGCAAAACCTAGCCAAACATTCTAGCCTTGGTTTTGACCATCTTTAAGCGTCCTCTCAAAATATGGCTGTGTGCCAATGTCATCAAAAGTGTTCTAAAACTTGTTGAAGCTAATAGTTGGTGTGGTATTTATTCTTTTTCCTTATTTTCCTTAAATAGCAAGTCATTCTCCAACTCAAAATGTGAGTCGAGGATGGTACCAATCGACTAATCTATACCTCTTTCCTTCTTTCTAGATGTATTTTCTCTGTCATACTTAACATATTGTCTTCCTAGTGTGCTTCCTTAAACATGTTATTTTTAATCTGCACATCTGGTAAGTCAGGAACACTTTTATCAGTAAACCAACAAGAAGCAGAGGTTATAGCCTTTTCACTTAAGAATACAAATATAGGTGGTACTTTGTCCAGTCCTTTATAATCCAGAAATTCTGACACTTCACACATGAGCAGACTGTGGGCACCATTGCACAGCCTTTGAGCATGTATGGAGTTGCCTTTATCCAACCCAACAGCAAAATAAGGATGTTCTTACTTTGTTCCTTTATGGATGAAGAACGCAAATCCTTTCCAGATGGAGAATGCCTTTATTTTGCTGTTGTGTTGATGATGGTTGTCACTTTCTACTCCCTTCTAAGACAAGGCTGTTATCTCTGCCCCTGTAGACATGACAGGTGCCTTTACTCTTCTTTATTCTTCAGGGCTGCTATCACCCAGTCCTTGTGCATATGCTGTGCTGCCCTTTACATAGGCCCATAGGTTCATACAACGTTACTAGGTTAATGGCCCAAGAGCTTTTACAAGCCTAGCCATATATCCTCTGAGTTTCAAATTTTTCAATAGCTAGGTGAACGAAGTTTACAGAAATATGAACCTATGTTATGGTAATTAATATGACTGCCTCTGTCCATAAGGGACATGGGTGCCACCCCAGGAGTAAATTTACAATTACACACCCATTGGTCTTCTTTCCACTTGAATAGGGTCAGGGAGGGGTTCTGCTCAAATCTCAAACTCTTAGAGCAAGAAATTAGAAAAAAGCCATAACTAAAAGTGGGACAAAGGCCTAAAAATAGGGACAATTTTTAAATATTGCTCTTGAAAACCTAGAAAGTTAATAGAATAATGGGTTTTGCATTAGCATGAATTTTCTGAAGGGTATGAAGTCTGAAACTCAAATATCTGTCATTATTGTCTAACTTCAGTCTTTAATGGTTTGCCACTAATTTGCCAGAAAACCACAAATTTATGATAAAAGGACCAAAAGTATATAGCACAAATCTGGACACTGCAAAAATCTGTACAGTTGAGAGGTATGGCCTCTGTTTCACATGAATTGTAAGCTTGTTCCAGAGAAGGGGTAGTCTCTGACAGATGTTTTTCTCTCTCTCCAGCATGATTTGTTCATGTTGAAGGCTAGGTTAAGAACCTTGGAGCAAGTAACCCTAGTGCAGTTTGATTTATGAATGTGTGACATTTCCATCAGGGCCTGGTCAGAGATTTGCAGAGTATATACTACTGTTAGCTATGTACTGCACGGGTAGTGATACCATTACCCAGTTCCTGAGTAAGCTGAAGGTGCCGTTACTCAGTCTCTTTCAGAAGGGAAAAAGAAGGTATTTAATAGCCCATGTCGTATATGATGATGATGGTGTTATTAGGCAGGTCATTTGCAGATGAATATGCCATTATGCAGCTAGGGTATGTCATTACCTAGGTTCTTTTGAAAACAGAAGTTATCCCTGCACACTACTTTTTCAAATGCTGTAAATCATACCTTCCACCCCTTTTTCAGATGGGAATGCTTTAAATCATACCTTCCACTCATTATCAGATGGGAATGCTCTTACTTAGATGGGATAGAATTACTGAACATCTGTGCAAAATTAGGCACTATGAGGTACCACTACACAGCCTTTATGCACAGGGAAGGTGCATTCACTCAGCCCTTTTGCAAAGGGTATGGGTTATTGCCTGTACAAATAGCAATGCTCTTATTAGGTCTTTGTGCATATGACAGGTGCCAATTTTTCATTTGCTAAATGGATAAACTCTAGATATAATGCCTCATGTTATGGTAATCCTAGAAGTACTGTCTGACTAACTGACATACTTAGAGTTGTACAGTTTCTAAGTGGATACTGAGTGAATCAAACCCAGGACTTCAGAATGAAGTTTATCAGCAAATCATTGCAATGCTATATTATTAGTCATGTATTATGTAGTTGACAACTGCTACTGCTATTTTATCCTTGCTTAAGTAGGAAACACAGTTTCTCAGCCCTTTTGCAGATGTAAGTGCCCATTACACAGCCCCTGTGCAGACAGATGTGCTGTCTATCCTGTTACATGCAGACTCCTGCTACAGTCTTAGTTACAATACTGGCTAATTTATAGATTCTGCAGTAAAAATGAACTGTAACATGGCTGAAATATTTTACAGAAAGAAATTGAAAATAATATACAATTCAAAAAAAGAAGTCAGCATGAAGCACAATGAGGAACACAAATAATAAACTGTACAACAGAGATAAATAGTGGTGCGGAACTAAAACATGTACCTTTTTAATGACATCACAATATAGGCTCCATGCTGTAGTTTCATTCATGTGAAGAAGAGGCAGAAGTATAAAACGAACAAAGCCAGCAGGAGGATCAGTAAAAAAGGATGTTGAAAAACAATCATTTATATAGTGGGTGGTGAATAGAAGAACACTGGCTAGAGGTAATGAGCTTTTCCAGAGTACATCAAAGGTTCATATGAGGCTGGGGCAGATATAAGTGGCTGGAACATTGAGGCTAACACACATTCCTTATTTGTAATATATACTGTGGTTTGCACAGCAACCACCAAAAGAATGCACTGAGGAATCTTTCACATCAGCAGGAAGAGGTTGTTGAGTTTGCAAGGCTACTGGGAATTGTGGTAGCTGTGAGGCCTCAAACAGAATCTGATGAGATCAATTCCCGCAGCCTCATTCGCTTTCCTAATATAATACCCTCATGGGGAGTTCTTGGTCACTCATGAGTGGAAGGGTCATGTGTACTGTTTTGTCTACTCTTCTATTACTATTTGTCATTTTTAAGACTGAAAATATAATCTGAATGAAATACTTTCACAGGGACACCTTTTACTTAGTTCACTAAAGAATAATATATCAGAATATATATTCTTTTAGTGTATGTATGAATGTGTTTGCGTGTGTGTGTGTGTGTGTGTGTGTGTGTGTGTGTGTGTGTGTGTGTGTGTGTGTGTGTGTATATATATATATATATATATATATATATATATATATATATATATATATATGTTTCTGTGCCTGTGTGCATGTGTATCATAAATATATGCACTGTGTATTTTTTCTATACTATAACATTTTGCAATATTCAATGGGTAGTATAAAATCTGAGCAGACAGGTGTCTGGTAATTTAAGGCAGACACAACATTTATGACAGAAAAAGAAAAATAAGAAGGTAATACGTTACTCAGGATTTAGTGTGTGTGGTTCTGTAGATGGAAGTTTTCCTGTGGATTTGTCAAAGAATTGGTGAGTTACAGGAGTACATGAATATTTTTGTAGAATATGGTTTATCTTTTTTGAATTGCTTTGCAGTGAAGCTTAGACTGTGCAGCCTGTTCCGTCAAATGGGTAATCAGTAACCTTTTGCTATGTAGAGACAGGCCATTATTATCCACATATGCAGACAATGTTGCCTCCTGCTCCCCTAAATTATTATAACAAACTGTAAAGATGAATAGCCTCTGGGTAGGTTAGAAGAATGGTCACCAATTATTTATTTGACTAAATGGATTTATCTGAGTCTCACTGAAAAGTGATTCATAGACATAAGAAAACCATCTGTAACTTGAGGTTATGAATTTGTTGGGACCAGTAAGTGTAAGAAGGCTTCATGGACCACGAATTTTCTGTACCAAACCAAATGCACTTTTTTTCTTTGTCTCTATCTGGTTTCCATACCTACAAGCCATCAGTCTATGTTGCAATCACATGATAAATTTCCCATTACCTGACTGAGAGATGGATGTGGTATGGTCATCACCATATTATATTAACTCCACCTTGCAGACATAAAGGCTTCATTTGTGAGTGTGCATGTCCCTGCAAATGCGTTATGAAGGTTACTGCACAGACGTGGTTTGGCAGTACCAAGTGTACCTCCCAACCAACATGCCACATGCCACACATCCCTCTCTAGAATGGAATCTCATACTGCAACCTTCTGCCAGAGTGAACAAGCCAGTAATGGCCACTCATTACTACCTTCCAGTGCCTGAGGAGCGAGCGATTCTGGGTCATCTGGTTCACAGACATGCCCTTATCCCTCTGTGCCATGCAGCCAGCACCAATGTCCAGTTTTGACCAATTGTACATTATTGCTCAGGTAGACAGTGCATACGTTGCAATCTGCTTCGTATGTAAGGTACGAGTGAAATAGTAAGGATCAACCTCATTTAAAAAAGTTGGCAGAATATATGGTAGAATTCAGAAGGGGTAACAATTTCGGTACTTACACTGAATGCAGCTGGAAAGGTAAGGAAAAGAAGAATGAGGTGCTTCTTTAGAAAGATGGACAAAACTTATAAGTGAGTAGAGAGTTTATGTTTTCACAGGGTATTTAAAGTTATACAACAGTAAATTAAAGATACATTGGGATATTTGATGTAGAAAGAGCCCACATCTGAGTCTGAAATAACAGGAAGCTTCTTAGAACAGACTGAAGATTTAAAACAAAGGAAATGTAAAAGCTAATAGAAAGAGGGAGAGATTTTTTTTTTCCTAGGACTTTTACTCCTCCATCCCACCAAATATTTAAACTCCCATCCCCCACTGGGCAGTTTATTTCATCCAGTTTTGGAGCATCCAGGGAAATTCAAAGAGGGATGTGAGAGGCAAGCATCACATAAGTCATCGTGCCTTAGTAGCCATTTTCTGCCAATCCCTTAGCTCCTGCCAGTGGCCTAATGCATGAATTTCCAAAATAATGGGTGACAGTACCAATGATATGTTTTTATTCACATGCTGAAATATGGCTTCATTGGTAAGCACTAAGTGGCAGGTCAGACTGCATATCTGAGACCACAATGTGTTGCTTTAAAATCTGTTTCTATCCAGGTATCAGTAATGCAGTGAAACAGACCACCTGCTTCCTCTAGCAGATCATCCCCACCACTCGGGATTAACTCGTTTAAACATCCTTATTTGCTAGTTGATCTTAGATTGTCTGGGTCACAAGAAGGGTTTTTATCCCTCTGTGCCAAAGAACTGCCTTGGAGAAAATCAGTTATGGCTGATAAGGTATAAAGTGCAAGTGAATTCAGATATTAGTGATGAGGAAACAAATAATACAGAGAGTCAGAAGTTGGCTTTTATAAATGAAGAAAAGGAAAATGGCATCGTGTCATAGGAAGGATACTAAATATAGTTATAAATGAAGAAAAGGAAAATGGCATTGTGTCATAGGGAAGATACTAAATATCGTTATAAATGAAGAAAAGGAAAATAGCATCGTGTCATAGGAAGGATACTAAATATGGTTATAAATGAAGAAAAGGAAAATGGCATTGTGTCATAGGGAGGATACTAAATATGGTTATAAATAAAGAAAAGGAAAATGGCATTGTGTCATAGGGAGGATACTAAATATGGTTATAAATGAAGAAAAGGAAAATGGCATTGTGTCATAGGGAGGATACTAAATATGGTTATAAATGAAGAAAAGGAAAATGGCATTGTGTCATAGGGAGGATACTAAATATGGTTATAAATGAAGAAAAGGAAAATGGCATTGTGTCATAGGAAGGATACTAAATATGGTTATAAATGAAGAAAAGGAAAATGGCATCGTGTCATAGGGAGGATACTAAATATGGTTATAAATGAAGAAAAGGAAAATGGCATTGTGTCATAGGAGGATACTAAATATGGTTATAAATGAAGAAAAGGAAAATGGCATCGTGTCATAGGGAGGATACTAAATATGGTTATAAATGAAGAAAAGGAAAATGGCATCGTGTCATAGGGAGGATACTAAATATGGTTATAAATGAAGAAAAGGAAAATGGCATCGTGTCATAGGGAGGATACTAAATATGGTTATAAATGAAGAAGAGGAAAATGGCATTGTGTCATAGGGAGGATACTAAATATGGTTATAAATGAAGAAAAGGAAAATGGCATCGTGTCATAGGGAGGATACTAAATATGGTTATAAATGAAGAAAAGGAAAATGGCATCATGTCATAGGGAGGATACTAAATATGGTTATAAATGAAGAAAAGGAAAATGGCATTGTGTCATAGGGAGGATACTAAATATGGTTATAAATGAAGAAAAGGAAAATGGCATCATGTCATAGGGAGGATACTAAATATGGTTATAAATGAAGAAAAGGAAAATGGCATCGTGTCATAGGGAGGATACTAAATATGGTTATAAATGAAGAAAAGGAAAATGGCATCGTGTCATAGGGAGGATACTAAATATGGTTATAAATGAAGAAAAGGAAAATGGCATCGTGTCATAGGGAGGATACTAAATATGGTTATAAATGAAGAAAAGGAAAATGGCATCGTGTCATAGGGAGGATACTAAATATGGTTATAAATGAAGAGAAGGAAAATGGCATTGTGTCATAGGGAGGATACTAAATATGGTTATAAATGAAGAAAAGGAAAATTGCATCATGTCATAGGGAGGATACTAAATATGGTTATAAATGAAGAAAAGTAAAATGGGATCATGTCATAGGGAGGATATAAATATGGTTATAAATGAAGAAAAGGAAAATGGCATTGTGTCATAGGGAGGATACTAAATATGGTTATAAATGAAGAAAAGGAAAATGGCATTGTGTCATAGGAAGGATACTAAATATGGTTATAAATGAAGAAAAGGAAAATGGCATCGTGTCATAGGGAGGATACTAAATATGGTTATAAATGAAGAAAAGGAAAATGGCATTGTGTCATAGGGAGGATACTAAATATGGTTAAGTAACAAAATATTTGTATGAGAGAAAAAATGTGACTAGGAATTACTACATCAAGTACTGAGTGCTGGAAGGAGAACAGTCTTTCAATAAAAGGGATGTATGGTAGGCCCTCATGCACAAACACCTACACTGTTTATTTTTAAATTTAATGAGGAATTTTCTGCATTCAGAATTCATACTGAAAATTTGAAAGACACAGTTTTCATTGTGACAAGAAGTTTTAAGAGCATTTTTTCTTTGTGCTTTTTGCCTCGTAAGCTGTCATCCATCAACTCCCCTCACTGAATCTCAGCCTATTTCTTTAGTGTCAGTGGCAACAAAACCACTGAGTCAGTCAAAAGCTAACCTGACAGGCATGGATATTGCTGGTGCCGTGACCATCGGCCCTTCTGCAGACAACTCCTTTGTGGACTCTCCAGACTAGCAGCCCAGGGACTTGCAGAGGAGAACCAATATCTATCAGATCATCTCTGTACTTCAGCTGTTGCTCCTGCCATTTCCAAGGGTCTATAGAAAGACTGCTTTAAAACAAACTGGAAGGCCATTTTTGTCAGTTTTCAGCCCCTTCTTTGTTGCTGATGTGAGAACTCACATCACTGCAGTTACCTCCTATTCTCTTGCCAGCATAAAAATGTTCCCACACAGACACATGCAAAAACAGCTACATTCAGCAGTTTGGAAAGCAAAGCCCACATCCCCAAATTCCTGGCTGCATCTCTGTAATCAGAAAACTTCTGCTTTCTGATGGTGATAGACAAGTATTCCAGTACACCTTCCCTGCAAGGATGAACAAATTTCAGTAGACTGTTCACTTGTACTCTGACTTGGTCTAACTTAGTCTAATGACTTATTGGTTCTTTTGACAAAACGTTTACACCACTAGATATGCACTTAGTCCTGTCCTGATTCTATAGGCTGTATTTCTTTACAGGCACTGATCTGATTCAGAGTTTTAAGTTCTTAGTTATGATGAGCTCTTATTCATGATTCTAGGCATGCACCTTACAACTTGAAATAGGTTATAGACTGCCTGGGTGCCCTGAGAATAATTATTTTTCATATGCTGGTATTCTTCATAAGGAGGATTGGGATTTGTCCATCTTTAATGAAGGAGACTTTGTAATTAAGTCCTAAAATGTCTTTGAATCCCAATATTCTGCGTAATTTCCACTGTGTTAAACCTTCCATTTTTGATTAAAGTTATCAGACAAGTCACAAGTGTAAATTGAGTCATATTTGACAAGTGAATGGAGTCATATGTCTGTTTTTTTTTTCAGTCAACATAATACTGAGATCTTTATTGCTTTTCATGTTGCGTATGTTACACATTGGAGATCATAGTACAAGGCATTTTTTTCTATCATCAGTACAGTAGTTGGGGTGTAGTTATAGTGTGACAAACAGGCAATCATTTAAAAAGCCATTGCTGGTAAACAGTCCTTAAAGGACATTTTTTCATCCTTAACTTTGGATTGTGGAAAGCTAATCTAGAACAATCCTGGGGGAACTTGGACACCTAATGTCACTTTTAAGGGGTGATGCATTAGTGAAAGGGGTAAACTGCACTTTGTAGATGTGGAACCACAATCTTTTTTTTTCTATTTTGCTGGGAGAATGAATACATTACTATAACTCCACTATGCCTTAACATTTATAGTCCACACTTTCTGTCTGCAATCTATGATTATCTGGCTCATGAGAAATGTGTCACTAATAATCCAAAATATTTCAAGTGGATACCATATTATGCAATGGCTAGGAAATCACCTTTTTGGAATTGTGCAATGATACCTTAAATTTTGTGATGTATGTGCTAAGATGAGAATTCTGAATGATTTGGTCCAAAATCTTAATAAATATCGACATTGTTACACAGTCATAATGGCAAAAGCAACAGTCATATGCCTGTCTGAAGCACTCTGTGGTCTTGCAAGCCTTTGTCCCTCAGTTATCCTAATCCACTTATTCACCAACATTTCCATAAAAAATACATAAAATTACTTTCTAATGGCATGTGCTTAGGGATATTTACAAAATCAGATTTTTTTTAACCTCAGGTCTTTTGGCTCCAGTTAAAATAACTGTATTCTTTGGGAATGAATGGAAGAATCCTTATTTTTCTCCTGTAAAAATGCCATATTGCATGGATTTATTATTACTCTGTAGCTTCTAACCAACCCATTTGTGGAACTTTACACCATGATTCTTGTATCAAATGCCCCAGGATTATCACACATGACAAAAGATCTATCTTCAGATATTGAGGCCACCAAGAAAGATTTAAGTAATACATTTGTCAGTTCAGTCTCCCTTTGCTCTCCTCAAAGAAGTTCTGTGGGACAGTGCACAGTTAAAAGAATCAGGAGGATCATTTTGTGAATGCCTGATGTGTACAAGCCTATGTCATAAACATAAAATTCACTGGGATATTGGAACACGTTAGCAATATTTTGATACATTTTGGGTAAACTTGGCTATGTTTAAAATGGCTTTTGGGCCAGTAGGCTAGTAACCACCTATGAACCTATAAGGATAAATATACACTGACTACAGTTAACCAATACAGATTCCAGGCTGGAATTTACTTGAGGAAATGGCTTTCACAAGGACACATTCTGTTCAAACTGAAGAACTAAAAACTATGGTGAAAGGAATTAGAGTTGAAAATGGAGGCTACAAAAAGAGTTTGTTGTAACAATGTGTGCTTAACAGGATTCTAAGATGCACTTAGTATATCTCCCAGAGGGAAAGGAAGAAGCTGAGCCTGGGTCATTAATTGACAAGGAAAATAAGTTGGTTTTGTGGATATATGACTCATCCACTCAACAACAAACAGAAAGCTAACCTCCCAATTTATTATAAAATTTCTCAATTATAAGGACTAGGAAGAAACACTAAAAAAACCAGGAGAACTGTATGTAGCATGTAAAATTACTGGAATTCCAGTTCAATATTTTACTTGCCTATAGCCATGCATTATTTAATAAAAGGAAAGCATTGTACCAATCCTGAAATGATGTGAAGAAAAAGAGTACCAGGTCATGTTATGATTCCTTGTAGCTTTATTGGTTAATAAAGGGAAATAATTCCTTGTGTTTGAGTGAGCGTCAGAAGTAGACTCTTCCTAGACACATTTGCAGGTGATGTTATTACAAAACAAATTCCTTCAGCAGATCAACTTTCATCATCGATGACATCAGAAAAAGGGGTGCTAAATATAAAGATCAGTCATGTTGAAGTACACCAATCAAATTTCCTGAAGTCATGAAACACTGAAATGATAAAAGGAATGTGTCTGGGTGTGTGAAGCTTAGCTAAATTGTAGAGTGGACCATTAAAGTTAAAGGGGTTGGGGGGATTGGCATAATAGTTAAGGTTTTTACCTCACAAATACAAGGTACAGAGTTTCATTCTGACTTCTGGTTACTGGCTAGGCTTGTAACAGTCTGCTGACTGATAGCCTCTTATTTAACTATGAACCTACAAACTACAAAAAAATTCTCCTACTATTTCTATCTGCTTGTGTCACTAGTTAGGGTTATGGAGGCTCTGGAGGAAGAAGAGGAAAGTATGGACTATGCACCCCAGTTCTATTCCCAACAGAGGTTGCACCCTTAGGAAAAGAACAAGAAAGAGTGACATTGCTAATGTCTGTTGCAGATGTGACTGCAGGTTGAATGGTGAAGCAGATGTTTATGCTTTTCATGAGAATAATTATGTTATTGCTAGCTATGCTGTAAATTAAATTAACCACACTTTATCACATTACATGACTACTTTTGGAAAGCTCATAATGTTCGGTAATGTCTGCCCCATATAGAAAGATTTTCCTTTTAAATAAAGCTATGTTATGCTGTTTTATATGTTAAATATATACTTTCTCAAGAAATCTTTGATGTCACAAATATTTATTTAGAAGACTTCTTCAGAAAGTTAAAATAAGATAAAAGCAAAGTACTATAGATAAACATTTCACAAAGTCACATGAGTAACTGGAATAAATTATATTTTCACAGCTTTGGTTTTTAAAATGTATTCAGTTCTGCATGTAAGTTTGCTCCCCAAGTCTTAGCTGCAAGAGCAACTCTTTTACTTCTAGAAGCCTGTTTACATCACTCTTAAAATGTTCACATATTATGTGCTCCAAACAAAAAATGTTTCTTCATAGGTTCATGGTTATTTTTGCTGAATAGTCCAATAGGCCATTAAAAGTGCAGACTCTTGGAAGCCTTGGAAATATTTTGTATTTCCCACATACTTATCTAGTTTAACCTTAAAGGTATACTTATTTTATTTCCTAATCCAAGAGTTAGTTTATTCCAATACCTAAGAAAAGTTTACTGTATGTTAAATACCTGTCTCTCTGGCATGCTCTATTCTTCACTATTATAAATACTGGTCTGTTATCTCTAATCATACTGTGTGGTATTTTAATTGCTAAACCATTACTAAACTTTATATCTAAAAGGGCTCTCATGACCAAGCATAGTTTTCTTCTCAATAACCTGTAAAATACTCTATATAAATTTAGTTGTTCCAATCTCTCTGGACTACATAAACATGCCCTTTTAACATTACTTAGCACACAGATTACATTGTTATGCATAATGACTAAACAGACTATTATTTCCTTATTCATATTAGGATAATTATGAATATTTAAACTGTTGTGGTCTACATGGGCAAAATATATGTTAAGTTTTTCTACACTATAAACTGAGATATTATTAAAGTGCCATTGACCATAAGGAAACCAAGTCTAATACGTGTCTTTTTTAAGGCATTCACATATTCATAAAATACTTTTATTGCCTTTAGTGTTAAACAAGGCATGTTCATAACTTTTCTTTTTAACTTTAATCCTAGCTTCAGCTATCTCAAGACTGCATTTAAACATTTTTATAATGAAGTGTTCAATGAGTCTTGTATAATTTATACAACCATCATTTTTTCTTCAAGAGACTCTTCATATTACTACCCCACAACATATTATTTCTAGAATTTCTTTTCATTTTTGACTATTTTAAATTTATTTAAAAATTTTCACCAAGTGTCTAAAAAAGTTGTCCACTCACCTCACAGACAAGATTCATACATTGCATTTAATTCAGTTATCAGTCCTTCAAGTTCTGATTTCTTAAAATTCTCACAAATCAAAGAGTGTTTATAAACAAAATGTTTATCCTTTGTTTTCAATGACTGATGGTGGTCATAAACATGCTGTGAAAGTTTCCTCGTAACTTTGTCCATTTAAAATGAGTCACAGTTTTCACGGGTGGATAAATAAACAATCATGGAGCCATTGGAATTTAGTGTTTCTTTACTTCTTTAGATCTATCCTGTTCTTCTACTGTCACATGACGACTAACTTTCATGAATATATGCATTTTTTAAAACCCACGTGGAAATGTCCCTAAACATCTTTTGCTTTCCCCACACTCATTTTCCTGTAGCATCTTTATGTTAGTAATTTTCCTAAAAATGAATCCAGAACTAAACCCATAATTTTTAATGTGCCAGAATTTCCTTGAAAGATTTATCGCTGTTGTTTAACAAAATGAGTTTTATACCAAAACTATTCAAAGAACAGTATAAACAGAAATTGCATGTAAAAATGCCTTTGTCAGAGTCGTTAGTATATTTTGCTATGGAAGGCCTACATGTAATAGGTTTGTATGTAATTTTTCCTTGCAATTCTAATTCTGTGACACTGCATTCTATAATGTTTGTGCCATATTCACCATCTAAAAACATTTAAGTAACTCTACTTTTCCTAAGAAAACATTGTCTAGTGATGTCAGCTTAGAAATAAGAATGATCTGACTCTTGATAATGTTCATGTGAAGGGATGGCAACTTGTTCCATGTAAATATGTATTTGAACATCTAGGCATTCTGTGTAATCTTGATTTTAATATTCCTTTGTTCTTGTTATTAGCAATGGAAATATCACAAAAAATTCATAGCTTCCTTTGACCAGTGATCTGTAAACTTTAAATTGCTGTCATTAAGTTAATGACTGTATAGTGGGCATACATTTTCTAAAACAATGCTGGCTTACTAATACAAAATTGTACATTTCATCCTTGTGCTGTACTACAATAGTAAGAGTGAAAGGGAAGGTCTACAAGAGGGTAGTGAGATCAACTATGTTATATGGGTTGGAGACAGTGGCATTGACAAAAAGGCAGGAGTAAGAGCTGGATGTGGCAGAGTTAAAGATGTTAAGATTTGCACTGGGTGTGATGCGGGTGGACAGGATTAGGAATAAGTATATTAGAGGGTCAGCCCAGGTTGGAAGGTTTGGAGGCAAAGCCAGTGAGGGAAGATTACATTGGTTTGGACATGTGCTGAGGAGGGATGCTGAGTATATTGGGAAAAATATGCTAAGGATGAAGCTACCAGGTAACAGGAAAAGATGAAGGCCTAAGATAAGGTTTCTGGATGTGGTGAGAGAGGACATGCAGGTGGTTAGTGTGATGCAGGGGACAGAAAGAAATGGAAACAGATGATCCTATGTGGTGATCGCTAATGGGAACAGCCGAAAGAAGATGATGATGATGCTGTACTACAATGTTAGAGGCTGTTGTCCACTTTCTTGTTTTCTTCTATCCTTTCAAATATCAAACAATGTTTGTTGCAGTGCTGTATAAACACTAAATACAAACAATTTGAACTATGTATAGAAAGGAATTAACAGTCTTTACTATATAGTTAATTCAGTTATTTTAAAAGTAGAAAAACATAGGCAATTTGCTGTTCATACATTAAAACATTTAACAGTTTACTTTCTGCTAGGATTTCTGAGTACATGTATAAGGTATAACTAATGCCAAGTGCTCCATGACTTTTGTTTTTGGAGAATGGTACCCACCAAGGATGTCCCTTAGCCTAGCTTCTTTCCATACTCACTGCAGAGATCTTCAGTTTTTGCACTGTACAGAAATACAGTCACTGGCTTACTAATCACAGAATTCTACATTCGCTTCGGTCTGTTTTTCTTGTGACTGTTTCCTGTGGCTAACACGTTCTAAGCAAAGTATGGATGAATTTTGTAATATTTTGGGGCTACTGAGAGAAATATTTAGTCTCCATGTCTGTAAAGACAAAACACTTTCTCGCCACTTAATATGCAATATATTTTCCTTAAATTTAATGTACAAGCTGCAGGCTGGCAATGAGAAGAAAATTATATCTAAGTATTCCTGTCTTGGAATCACATTATCTATGAAATACAGTCAGATATTAGGAATAATGCCAGACATTTACTTTAACAATATAGGGAACAATAATGGAATAAAATAAAATAACTTTCTACCCTGACTTATAAGAATCATGGTAGTAAAATATTTGTACTTCACATTTTTCCAGTAAGGCATCTTCCTACACTAAACTGACATGATTATACTAAAAATACTTCACAAGTTTCAACAAGAGTTTGCCCAGAACTCTTCATCTTCTAAAATTGTCGACAAAAATTGATGGCATCCACTTAACATGCTGGGTTAGTATTCCCGGAATTGGTAAAATTTGCATATCCAGCCACAACCTCACAATTCCATCAAGCTAGGTTACCTTCTCACCAACTATGAAAATTATCAGAAATGTTGGTCATTATTTATACACAAAAGGAAGAGTCCTGTACCAAAAGATGATGGATTTGGGATACAGACAGGCAGGCTGGAAAAAAAGAGTAAGAGGACAAGTATTACAGTTATGGGATCTCAACTACAACTATGGCTGTGGGCTAGAATATGGTACAACCTGATGGACACTTTTGTTGGAATGGAATGGACTGCAAAGGATATTTTCTTTTGGAGCAGTATCTTCCAGACTCATGTGTACTCATTTGCTTCATTAGAAGAATGTAAAGCTAGAACAGAAGATGGGCTACTAAATCCAATTAAGAAGTTTACAGACACGATTTTTCTGTATTTTTTTCGGTAAGCTGTTTAACAATGTTATGTATTCTATAGGAAAGACTCCAAATATTCTGTCTAAATTATATAGTATGGTGAGAGGTTCAAATTCCAATCTTTTTTGTGATCTCTGGTATAGAAGGGAAAATGAATTTGGTGTTTATCAGGTCTAAAATGAGAAATTGGAGTGATACTAGGAAATACATTTCAATTTGTTAAAGCAACACCATTTATACCCATATATGAATTCCAAATGAAATCACCATATTTGGACTTAACTTTAATCAAGCTAGAAAACAACTTTATCATCATCCAATTCCTTCTTAACTGTATATACATGCAGATAATGTTCATGGACTCTAAAGATTTACTACATATTATTATTTATTTGATAATGAAATATTGGTCCAACTTAACCTTTCAATGATACAGTCTAGCTTCTATTATATACACCCTTTTGAATCCAGCTAACAGTTTGAAAAAAGTTCCAAATTAATAGCATAATTAACAATATAGTTCCACTTCCCTGAATAAAAGCACTTGAAAATCTACATACTCAACATCTTGTATACCAATATCTAAAAAATTATTATGGCAAACAAAATAAACTGTGGGTCGCAGCTATTTAATTGTAAGCATGTCGGTCAATAAAATATACGTTTTTATTCTCTATTTCAAACAGTACCTTATCAAATATGATTCTGTCTCCATATGTTCTAAAACAGGATGAAACTAATGTAGTTCAGTTGTTTTTTGCACTTGTCTTATCCTCCCTTATAATTGTATATCAGGAAGACTAACTGCAGTTTATAAGGCATCAGCTATGACTTTACACTAGTTTTTAAGAAGGTCTGATGGAATTAGTAGCAGCATTTGGCATTCTTTTTAGCGCTTATTATTTATTTTATCCAAAAGAATAGTTTTATTGGTTTTCAAAGATTGTATGGTTCTTTAATAAGTTGGTAGTGCCAAAATAATTCAAATTATCCCCTTCTTTTGATAATCTTGTAGGCATGTACAGCAATATCAGAATACCTACTAGCATTGTCCCAATTTTTCTGAAAAAATATTCTAGTACAGAAGTATAATCTGTATTATACAATGATTCACCATTAATATTCAAAAAGTAGCATGCTGATTGATCAGCCCAACTAGTGTATCTGCTGTAAATTCGAGCATATACCAATGGAAAAAGATCCGGTCACCTGGACTTTTTTCATTAATATATGCGACAAAAATTTCACTTTGCCTTCACTTAAACAAAAAAAAATAAATAAGAAACTTGCAAAACTGGACAGTTGAAACTAACGAGAGAGATGGGACAGAAAAAAAATAAAAGAATAATCAGGTACATTATGAAAAACTATAGAAACATACCTGATTACCTTTTATTGTCTATGTCCCATTTCTCCCATACCTTCAAAGTGTCCTGGTATTTATTTAAAAAAAAAAAGCAACAGACATCTTCCTTTCTCCATTGCTTCCTATCCACGGCACCTGTCACACAGCACTGATGTAATGCATAAGCATGGGAACGAAAGTCCCATATGCATGCACAGTACATCAAAAAAAAGCAGCGGGATATCTGAGGAAAGCAGAAGAACACCATGGAGCTAGCTGTCATACAAAGACATTATTTAAGAAAAGTAGGTATTTTTTTTCTTAAGTAATGTCATTGTATAATAGCAATAACCAACTCCATGGTGTGGTATAATGAAGATTTACCCACAGTTGTCTTTGTTTAATCACTCGCACTTTGCCCTTGTAATTAAACTACACCAACCATGGGTAAATCTTCAATATACCACACCCACATTAAAGGTGATTGCTATAATATATAATAAATTAGAATGTTACCATGTTTGGGCAATAAATGACAATCAATATTGTCAGAAGACATTTTTACCCTATGTATGGCATGATCACTACTAATTAAGAGAGGAAAATGACATATTTAGATAGTGTACTTTTATGCAAAAATATCTAGTACACAGGTAAGGCCATCTATCACCTGAAGTAGATTATTTCTCATTATAAATTCAGAAAATATTTTTTCTTAGACTTCCAGGAACAAACAACCATACCCAAATTTGCCTTAAAAAAGTTCATGTGTTCAACTAAAATGACTTTGTAATGGCTAAAGGTATACCAATACAAAGATTTTTTTCCAGCATTAAAAAAAATCTTACAGGCCTATAGATTGCAATTAACAAAAACTCATGCATGTATAACTCTCATATGAAGTATGACATGCTCACTATCACCCTTTTTATTACTGGATGAATAAGCACTCCTTCCATAAATGACATCTTTAAAAAAACTTTATGCACCCACAACCTTATACCCAGAGTGAGTTTTATAAGAGCATGAAACAATGCAATACTAGGATCCAGTCTGTCTGCTGTCAACATATTTCTGTTATGATACCTATGTCACTTTCATTACTGAGTAACTCCAAGTGCAGTGAATGTTTTATTATTTATATTTCTTAAATCTCTGCAACTTGTTAAAGTACCTTTTTCAATACTTCATACTGTTTACTGAATCTTCCATATGAAAAGCCTGAGAACCTGATATAATTTTAAAGGATGCCATCGCAAGTGTTTTACCTACACAAGTAAGATGAACAGAGCCAATAACAAGATATAAACTATTGCTGACGATATATGGAAGGTCCAAAGGGCATTGTCTTTTCAAAAAGCACATTTTCCTTCACTAGGCATTTATGTTAACTAGCTCTTGCAAAACCAGTTTTAAGAATGGCAGAGAAATAAAGCTAACAACATTTGATTTAAGATGAATATCAGCAAATCAGTTATTTCAATAACTATACAAAGATAATCAACTGATTTTAAGTCATTAATGCCAATTATGTACAACAACTTCATGAAAGGAATGCATAGGATATAAATCTAAACCTTTTCTGATACAACTTATTTTAACTCCTGGAAGGCAGATTACTTTATTTTCACTATGTGTATAAATAACAAAGTGTCAGCATTTGTAAGTAAGGAACCTGCTATAACCAATATGACACATTTGCTTAGCTAGGTTTTTGCATTTGTAAACACATCTGGAGTGTCATTCACTCATTTCACTGCATCATGTAGTCATGGTTATCACTTATATTTCATTTCTGCTCATCACATATTCACTGCATTTTTCTTCTCTTAATCATTCTTCATGAAGTAAAATGTTTATATTTTCCGTCCAACAATGTGTAATATACTTTCTTTTTATTCTTTATTTTACTTTCCTGCTTTTTCTTGACTCTACCTTACTCGAATTTTTACTGAATATGATGTTAGTTTCCTTCTTCTGATTTCCCTGACAATGAACCTGAAGAGACATTTAAATTAATAATTACCTCAATGGATTTCAATGGTCTCTTTTTGATTCCTTGAGTATTTTATACTTTTCTGGTAGTCAAGATCCTAGAAAATAATATTATCAGAAAATGGAAATCAAAGTCTAAACCAACAGATACAAAATAACTGGAAGTGGGATCTTTAGAAAAAGGTAGGACAAATTACATAAAATAAATGGAAATTGTAAGGACAATACATGCAGAAAAATGTTTTGGAAGAGGAATGAGGTTTAACGGAAGGCAGCAATTCTCCAGTTTATGCAGAAACATAGCTAGGGTATGGCAAGAGAGGCAATCGTCCCAGGCTGAAAGTG
The DNA here is from genome assembly GCF_019279795.1 of Protopterus annectens. Taxonomy (NCBI): domain Eukaryota; kingdom Metazoa; phylum Chordata; order Ceratodontiformes; family Protopteridae; genus Protopterus; species Protopterus annectens. Next base: position 435,181,895 of record NC_056749.1, read on the forward strand.
TTGAGAGGTTGCAATCAGCTATCCATCATCCTGTTTGTTGAAGACCTACCTGGGGAGAGCATGGATGTTACAGTGAAGTGTTTTTTTTTTCCTTTTTACTTGAAGAGGCAACTATAAACATGTTAATATGGTTTGTTTTCTTTTATACAAATGTAAGTTTGCCTATGTTACAAGTGATAATTCAATAAAAGTGTTTAAAATAAAAAGATCCTAAAATTAATATTCTCTGGTTGTGGTAGTTTTGACCTAGGTAAAGAATGAGGAGCTCCTAGGATTAACTGCTTATCTAAAACGATCACTCAATGAATACAACAAACAACACGATACTGAGGTGATTCAAGACAGGAATAAAATCTAGATACAAAAAGTGTCATCATCACTTTATAGGGTTTTTCAAGTATAGTACCTCAAGTATTAAACTAAATTCTGGAGACCTTATGAGAAAAATACAAATGGCTGGTGGAGGAACTTCCAGAAAGTATACCAAAATTGTACTTAACTTGGAGTAACTGTTTTGTGGACATAAATTACAAGACACTAATTTCTATAGTGCGTAACCAGGAAGTAAAATATTGTATGTGATATGAACATAGAAGATGCTCATAGGAAAACTAAGTGGGATACTAACTGAAGGTAAGAATGTGTGGGTGGAGGGACCATAATGAATGCCCGCTGTTGGCAATAAGTAGAGACTCTAATGAGAAAGTGATCAGCACAATAAATACTTTTCATAAATTTGTGTTTGAATGTGCTGGAGGTGGAATCTAAGGCAAAAGTTTGAAAATGTAGGATAAAAAGAGTAAGAGGAAATGGATGGATAACCACATGGGACAAAAAGGAAATTAACACTTAGATGTAAACATGCCTTTTTCAATCAAAATATTTTTATTTTCAAATGAAACATAACCAGAGGATATTCATGTGCAGGTATGAGCAGGCAAAAGAACACAATGATCACATTGTAATTGTCAGTCTTAGTAAACTACTGGTACAGAACTCAAGTTTCTTGGGTAAACAGTGTTGTGCAGTATCATGGTGCTAAATATTGTATGTTAAGATATGGGTTGGAAAAGGCAATACATTTTGGGGAAATATGTAGGCTGTTGCCATTGATGCAACCATTTAAACTATGTTCTGCCCTTATTCAGGTGTGAACATACTTTAAAGTGATTTTGGAAGTACAACACTGTGGATTTAAGGTTTTTGTTGTAATAACTATATCCATGTGTATGTGTCTGAGTGTATCTTTAACAGTCTTTCAGTGCAGCCAAACCTACAATCTGTGGTCTTTTTTTTTTTCCTATTTATGTTAGCATTCATCTTTGGATTTTTTTTGAAAAGCAACTGTACATTTATACATATGAAGTTTTACTCCAGAAAATTATCACTCAAGCAAGTAAGGATATGCAGCTTATGTACAGCATGCCCTTCCTCCTTTGTGCCTGCACTGCTAAATAAACTCTTTGATAATAGTGTCAAACACAATAATGCAAGAACTGCATGCTGCCAGATTATTAGCTTTTCCCATGTTCATCACAGACTTCTCTTCACTAAAATCTTTGCACCCTGCACGTTGCAGGCAGTCCCTACCATGACAGACTAACAATGTAATACAGCTCAGAACAGCATTAGTATACTGGGCTTAGGATTTTTTTTATCTCAACATGCTAAGACAGAAGTTGTCATAGTCCAAAGACTGCCTTAATTAGTCTGAAACCAGATACATACATACATAGATAAATAAATAAATAAATACAATAAATAAATAAAAGATAGTAAAATAAATAAATAAAACAATAAATAAAACTCCACAGGGATGATGTTCACATAAATTAGTCATATATTACAGATGGGACAAGCATTTCCACCTCAACAGACACCCCCCCCCCAAACAAACACACACACACACACACACACACACACACACACACACACACACACACACACACACACACACACACACACACAAACATTGTGTTATTCCAGGCATAACAAGAATAGAATAGAATAGAAATATTGGAAAAAGAGGGTGTATTCTTTCTGGAATATTTTCATGCAGCTCTACAACACAATTTTTTAAAGAAAGAATAAAAATAAATGTATTTGTTGCGCTGCTTATAAATCTTGCGATGGAACAGGAAATTAAAATATAAATCAAGAAACAGGATTTCAAGTAGGAAATAAGATTTGTACTGCAACATTTGCCAAAATCATAGCTGTATAAATATGACAAACATGGGCTTCAGACTTGCAATACTTAAGAAAGGCAAGCCATGCCAGGCTAGCTCTTTCTTCTCTTAATAAACATTTGCCTAGGACATTTGCTCATGTCTTTGGCTAACATGACTCATAGGTTCAATTATTTGTGCTTATACCTTTACTTTCATTTCTCAGCCTTCCATCTAACCCTAAAAGTGTACAGGCTCATCCACTACTCATTTTTTTGTAAAGTTTAAGAGCTTTGCATCAAGATATGAAGTCAGTCAGAATTGCAAAATAATCAGTACTTGGGTCTAACAATTCAGTATAATTATTTTAAAATAAATTTGAACATGCGGTAAAACATAACCATAATGAAAAAAGTGAGTGAAAAGAAGAACTAACTGTCATAATGGGCAATAAATCAAGAATTAAAACAATAACTACCCACTCGAGCTTGACAAAAATGTCACAGGTCATGAAACAGCTAAACATCATCATGTAACCAGTTTGAGGAATGTCAAAAATCATGGCAACTTCCCTTGCAAAATGTTTGGGCATTGGCAGACAAATGGAGAGGGGGGCTAAGAATGAATTTCTCTCTCACACACACACACACACACACACACACACACACACACACACATACATACACACACACATATATATATATATATATATATATATATATATATACATATATATATATATATATAAAATTATGCTTCATTTTAACAATTTTAAATGCACAATAACATGTTGTTTATTGCAAATGCCGTGCATTTTCAGTACACCTGATTTATTTTGCTTTTTAGCCACAATCAAAGATTATAGCAGTGACTACTGTCTTACTGTGAATTTATCTTCAATTCAGAAGTACATTAATAGTAAAACTGTGAGCATTGGGATGGGTTTATTTTGTGTAAACACATCTGTCTCTCTCTTATTTTTCTGATAAGAATAGTTTTTGAGTAAAGCTACTCCTTTTACTTTTTTCTTCTATACAACATCCACAGATCAGTATCCAAAACTGCACTATTTCCTGAGCCAGTACAACAATCTGCAACTACATCTCTGCTAAATCTTATAGCAAGTACAGCAGTACGCATCCTCACGCATGAAAATACAGTTAGTAACAGCTGTTTCCAGCTGTCAGGCCCCTCTTTATCTGCAAGCCCAAGTACTTATGTATTCACCCCCAGTGCCCATGGTATTAGTAAAACTTTTGCTCAGGCAAATAAAGTCTGATTTTGTATTCAATTATGGAATGGTTGACTTTACACAGTATGATTCTTAGTAGCAAAAAGACATTATTTAACATTGGTAATAATTCTACAGTTACCATACTTGACAAGACAGTGGGTTAAACTGGGGACCTTTTACAATGTGATTACTTAGCCCACAAGGTTAAAATCAGCCTTAGTTTCAAGGCACATTTATCCTATATTATTAAATAGGCATGTGCGTAGCTTTCTATACTGCATGGAGTTAAACCTGCTTTACCTAGTCAGATCAGAAAACTACTCTGCCTTTCTCTTCATTTCTTTATCTTTCATTGAATCTCATTAGCTTTTGTTCCGCTTGTGCAACAGATTTGGGGAAGTTATAAAATGTTATCCTGGTTTGTTAGATTATTGTTCAAATTCTTCTTTCTATAGTGTAGCAGGCTGTTTTGGGGGTGCTTATTTGTGATATCATGAAGCTTGCTTTGATTTCCTTTTAAAGCTCACCATGGTTAATTTCCATATCCTGTCTCTACAATATATTGAGCACTCCAGATGCATGATGGGAACAAACCTTAAGTGTAGCCTCTCATGTTCATGATATCATAAATCTGTGTCGCAGAATCACCATCTGTTTAGAACTTCTAAAGTATTTCTTAATTTTTCTTCTCTCTGCTTTATTGTTTTTTTACTTTGTAATGTTACATTAAGGATGCCTTAAGCTCACAGAAATGTATGTTTAAAATTATGTATCATTCTATGTAGGCCATTTTTTATTATTATATTTGTTGTACAATATAATGGATTTCTACTAAAAATAAAAACATATGAATTTGGTAACTATACTAGGATGAATACTGTAACCTGCAGATAGTATGCCAGTAGTAGCCATTCATGATCCTTGTTTGTATTAGTTAGAAATCTTGAGTGATGCATCTTATGATTTCATTAATCCAGATATCACCCTTTGCTGGTCCCCAGCAGAGTGTCAAGTAAAATGCGCTTGAGTGCTAACCTTTGACATTTATGCTAGGGTGTCCTACCCCTGCTCTAGACCCCACTACTCACAACAGCGCATTAAAGATTCCAATGGATATGTGATCTGCATTGTTCTTTTTCAGTTCTTTCATATTCATCTATCTAACCCTATCATGTTACACATGCTTACAGATAAAGTACTCTTTATCTTCAAAATCAATGTTCTGTTTACACTAAAATTATATTAACAAAGAACAATTTAAACAGATTAGTTACACATATTAAAATAATTTATGGGATGGTTTTCATAGTCTGCTAATCCTTCCTGGATTTTATATTTCTGGCCTATTCTTCCTCAAGATATGGTAACCCTATTCCCAAAAAGTTATTTAATGCCCAAAAGATGAAAAAAATGCCAGCTTGATCCTAAAACTAAAATGTTCAGACAGGCTGCACATAACTTCAAGAAGTTTCATTTTTGTATTAACTATCATGCTCCACCATTCTACTTTGAAAATAATAGATGGTAGCAGAAGTGCTTGTATTTAGCACAACTCTTCCAGGCCTAAAACAGATGCTGTGTGTGCAGATCAACTTATCCAAGTCAAAAACTAACATTATAGGCAGAGACTTGATGCTATAATACATTTTCTTCTTTTCCTTTATTCACTTTCCATTTTAATTCTGTGGTACAATAAAAATCTCATTAAACATCTAAAAAATGTCTGAAAAAATGTGCAAAACAATGCACTGAGTTTTTAGCTAAACTATGAATCCATGTTTTATAGCAATCTGTAGTACCACTTTTTAAAACAAGGTAGAAATATCCAAGTTTCCTTCTGAATATATATGTTTCTGGTCACAAAAATGGTAAAGTTTCAAGGTATCACTTTATTTCTTGGTACGGAAGCAGTCTTGACAAGACCTAACAAAGACATGTCCAGACAGGTACATATTCAGGTGATCCTGACTACAAAATGTGAAATGCTACCTCCTGTCAGTTGCCATCCATGCCATTGCCTTCCCTATATCCTTTTTTTTCTTCAGTGTAATGGTCTAAGCTGTGTTCTGATATTGCAATGTGTCTATGTCACATCTTCCCATTGAATTTTTTTCTCAGTACGGGTATATTCCCACTGCATCAAACCTTTATCATATCTTTGTCCCTGATGTTCCCACTTTCTTGCCAACCCTGTATCACTGTATAACATAATCTCAGCTAGTCTGATCCTCCATTCCTCATGTAACATCCATAAAAGAAGGTAGTATCCCAGAGGCTTCACTTGCACTTCTTTAAACTAGAGTATGGCATTTACAATCTAGAGACGGTAGAGTCTTGGCAATGAATATTTCGTTGACATTCATAGCAGCTTTGTCAAACTGTGCAGTACATTTCAGCATGGCTGTGACTGTAACATCCAGGTCTTTGACTTTTATTGTTTTCTATAGATGACACTCTACTTAAAATGTAACTTATCTCTTTATTTGCCAAACCAAAATATATAATTTAACTTTTCTTAAACCATTTGCAGAAGAAGAAGAAAAAGGAAATAATAAAAGCTATAGAACCACACTATTTAAAGAATATATATGGGGTTTCCCAGCATGCAAGTCAAGCCATGGCATCAACTCATTGGTTGAAATAACGTGTTTCCTGAAATGTTGTATCTGTCAGATAGTCACGTAAACATTTACTCAATGCAGCAACTGCTGTTGTTACTAATGCATCTTAACTACTGCTTTATCACTGACTTCTTTTTCTTGGAGCCTGAAAAGTAATGTTTGTTGTTCCCAAACGCCTTGATCAGTCTCTCTCCAGTAAATGATAAACAAGCTCAAGTAGCTCCAGAGCTGAAGTACCATGAAAGCATCATGTGCTACGTTCCTAGTGGCGTATCTCATCTGATACTGTCTCACTTTTATTCTGCTTACTCTCGTTCTCTTCCCTTACTTTGTTATCCTCTGTTTGTGTCAGCCTCAGCTACAGTTCCTGCCATTTCATGGTCACTCTTGCTTCCACCTTGACTATCTTTTCCTGTGTTTCTGTCCCTGTATTTTAACTCCTCATCCTCTTCCTAGTCTTTCTTTTCCAAAGACCTTTATTGAATTATCACTTATGACATAGGCAAATAATTTACATTCAGATAATTTATACATAACAAACATTATACTCCACTTATATTGCTATATATGTATTATTTTTACTTTTTTATTATTGTTTAATTTTCACATGATACCTAGTCTTTTTCTCATTTGTGTTCCAGAGTTTGATTGATTGATTGATTGATTGATTGATTGATTGATTGATTTGTCTTTGTTTACTGGGGAAGTCAGACTGGGTAATACCTGTTTTCAGCAGATGCCTGGAGAGAAAAGCTCCATTTGTTTGCATTGCATTATACTTAGTTCCAGTTAAACACAGTTACATTTCTATTTACATTTATGCACATACAGAAGATACATTTATATATTCTAAGATTTTACAGAGGTAGAAGCTACTAAAGAGAAAGCCCACATACATCTTAGTGGATTGTACAGGCAGTGGTTATGTATAAAAATTGCTTTGTCATTTCAGTGACAGGTTGAGAGTATTCTGTTTAACGAGAGTATTGTACGGTTAGCACAAAGTCTTAAACCTGAATAAAACAGACTGCTAATATTTGTTTGATTTTATCTCATCAGTTGCCAGTCATGATACCTGTGTTTTGTTTTCTTAAGCTTCCAAGTCTGTGCATAGTTTTGGATCTATGTTTTTTTTCCTGGTTTGTTTTACAGATTGGCTGCTGTCCAGGTGTTTGTTTAATTGTGACTTTATATCCTAGGTCAAAACATTTTCTCTGCCATTTTGGCTCGCATGTTGATCTGATATACTGTAGATAACAAGCTGTAGTATCTCTTCCATCATGCTTCTTACAGCAGCTTGAATTTTCTAGGAGTAAACTGTTTTTCGTTCTTTTGCTGAAACAGTATTGTTAAAAATATGGGCCACAGCATATATAATCAGCCTTGGTGGGAGCTTGGCTGTTTTCTAAAAGCTCTTGGATCTGTTTTTTTTTTTCTGGTTTGTACAGATTTCTTTTACTGATTGGATGCTATCCTGATCTTTTAAGACTATATATAACTGGGCCAAAACATTTTCCTTGCCATTTTGACTTGCATGCTGACCTGATACATTGTGGACAACAAGTATCTGATATGTCTGGCTTGTTTCATCGGCTTGAATTTTCTGTAAGTAAACTGTTTTTCTAATCCTCAGCTGAGACAATATTGTTAAAAATTGAGGCCATAACATTTGTAATCAGCCTTGGTGGGAGGTTGGCAGTTTTGGAAAAACTCTTGGATCTGCTTTTTCTGGTTTGTACAGATTTGTTTTATTGACTGAATGCTATCCTGAACTTTGTTTAATTAAGACTATATATGATCAGGCCAAAACATTTTCCTTGCCATTTTGTCTCACATGCTAACCTAATATACTGCGGACAACAAGCTGTAGTATCTGATTTGTCTGGTTTCTTACATCAGCTTGAATTTTCCCCAACCCTTTCTCCCTTTTGCTGTTGTCATTTTAAAAGTCAGTGTCTCTAGCTTCTGCCCCTTATGGTAATCTAACTACCAAGTCCCTCCTTCCCTCTCTCCCTCTATTGAAAGTTGTGTAAACTAATTAAGTACTTTTCCCACATGTTATCTATCCATCATACTGTGAACTCACTCAGAAAACAAGTATTGCTCTTGAGCTGTCCTCCCTTAATACAAAGTTTCATCTGCTTAGTATTCTTGTCGTACTCTGAAAGGGTTCTGAATAAATCCTGTGCCATCCTTGGCAGATAACATATTTATTTTACGGTTTTGTACTTCATTGAACTGTTTTATCTTTAATTTTTGCACTTTAAATAATTTTCAAGTACCCTGATATTATATTGTTTGAGGATTGCTGAGAACTGCACTTTGTAGGAGCTTTACTGAAAGTGTTATTATTTAATTTGCTACACTGTATTTTTGTTGGTACCTAATTGTTGTAATGCTGGGATTTTGGTCCTGCTAAAGGGATTCCACACAGTTTCCTTTGTTTTAAGTGTCTGTATAAATTTGGCATGTTTGCGAGGCTCATGGCTGATTCTCAGAGATCTTAGCAATGGTCGGTGTCTTTGCCTCTACCTCTAAAGTGATTTTCTTACATCACATGTCATCCAGGCACAAGCTAAGTATTTGTATTTAAAAATTGCACTTCCAGAAGATATTTTAGTGATTGATGACTGATTTCTTATTTTAGTTGTGCATCTGTCTATACTGGAATGACTGAATTTGCTCATCGGTCTTGCTATTGGTCTGATTGACTTGAAATTGCCTTGTCTAGATAGTTTTTTAAAGTTGTTTTGTGGTACCATACACTCGCAGTCTTTTTGTGCTTTTTACAGTAAAAGGACTGGGATATTCCATCCAGTGGCAGTAGTTGGTGGCCTGGTCTATCTGAGTTGGAAAACATAGAAGTTTACCAATAAAACTAATACTAGGACTGTAACCTTTAATTTAGTGATATATTGCACAACGTTAAACTCAGAGCAGTTAGCTTGTGCATCATATAGCAGTAATACCAATCCCTAACATTATCTAACACTAGAGACCACCTAGGAGACCTCTGTAAAACCCTGTCCTTAAAATCTGATAGCTCACCCTATTACAGGTCCAGACAACATGGATATGCAATTTCCAAATGTCTCCATAGCCAGTTTTGTAGATATGGGCATCCTGAGACAAAGTAACAATTATCTAATGTTCACTGACAACCTTTTAATCCTTAAAGAACCCAACAAAGTATGCGAGAGATGTACATACACAATTTCCTTGGCAGCACAAATTTTGCATACAAACAAGATTGTCAAGACCACACACACTACATCCACCACACATGTTATCCACAAACATAGACCTTCTTATTCTGAAATATTCAAAAGCAGTCTTCCCAAACCTCAAAGAACTTGTCAGCATGCAAATAGCAATGTCTATCCTCATCAGTCTCTAAAACATACGGCAGAAACAACACCAAACACCGCAGTTAAGCCTACACCCAATGGACCATCAAAGACGAAGCCTATAAGACAAGCAAACAATTTGCACAGGGCTCTTGCCATAGGGGACTCCATTGCTCAACACACAGATGCCCCACTTACCAGACTGCACCAGGAGAATATTACTGTCAGTTGCTTATCTGGAGCCAGCATCCATCAAGTTACACACTCATTCAAGTCCTTGAAACACAGGTAGCAGCAGGGTTCTGTCATAGTCCATGTGGGTGTAAATGACCTGAGACATACCTCTCTGGATTTTATGGAGAGAGACATTATGGACCTCTCTGAATAAGTGTGCCTTGCATTGAACAGCATTCTACCTTCACCAAGGATGATGCAACAGTATGAACAAAAACGGACTGACTTGCTTAGTTTTTGTTGTCAGTCCAGGGGGATTTAATATCTGATAGCCTGGGAGGATATGGTAAACAGACCATGTTGCTTTGCCAAAGATAGTCTGCACCTGCCCCCATGGGCTTCCAGATTTTGTTTGAAATTTTATCCTCCCCCTTAGTGACAGTTTTAAGTAATACCAAAGTGACAAACCTACCAACATAGCAAATAGAACTCAAAGGAACCCACAAGTGTTACTGTTCAGTGCTGGGAGCCTAAACAAGAAACTCCACACCTTACAAGCTCTCCTCACTCTGGAGACTGTAGACATCTCTGCTGTTACCAAGACTTGGTTTAAAGCCACAGAAAGTACTCAGTCAGTGCAAGGCTACAGTGCATTCCACACATTTATAGTGCCAGCTGCACAAACAGCTACTAAAGATGGAGGTGTCTCGATCTATATAAGCAACAAGTATACCTCAAGGTTAGTTAAACAAGATGATACCCTGGAGTTCAGCCATGTGCAAATCATGTTAAATAGAGTCCCTTACCATACCATAGCAAGCTATTGGTCACCATCTATGTATCAAGAATCCCACAACCCTTATCCAAACCTACTGGAGGCACTCAGCACTCTCCATCCAATCAAACACTCTGTTCATGGAAGACTTTAACTACTCCTCTATAGACCGGGAACATACACAGCCTCCAACTTGCAGGCACAATGTTTTTGGGCCTAATTAACACAAATGCTGTTGATCAGTTAGTGCACACTTCAACCAGAGGTTCAAACATACTGGATCTTGTTCTCACCATATGGAAGAGTGCTGCACCCCCCACCCCCACCCCATGTCACATCCTTGATGGTGAGGTTGGATTACAAAGCTATCTCATGTGAAATAAAACTCAATTTGGAAAACCCAGCAAAGCCTGTTACAGTTAGAAACTATTCTAAAGCAAACTACATCCTATTAAGTGAAACTTTATCAAAATGCAATCCCTGCCCAACCCAAAGTTCACAACAGCCTATGCAGAATTATTCACAGAAACGCTGTACAAACATGCAAATAGCTGCGTAGAGACTGATGTACTTAACAACCGTATGCCCAAGATAAATGACAAAATAAAAAAAGTCATAGCCAAAATTAGAAACAGCAACTCTCATAATTATTTCTTTCTTTCTTTATTGACATTTGTTAACCGGGTTGGTCTAGGTGGGCTTGTAGCCCATTTTCAGTGGAGACCTGAGGGAAAAACTCAAAAAAAAAAAAACACAAACAGTTTACAGAGAATCAAACATCTGAGTCAAAAATATGGTCAAAATCAGTTATATAAGAACATTAGAGTGATAAAAGCAGAAATGTAAACACATGATATATATATATATATATATATATATATATATATATATATATATATATATATATATGTTTACAGACTAAAAATATATTTACATATTTACAAAAAGAGTTATGTCCAACAGTATTGATTGTAACGTTTAATTAGTATCCACAATAGTGGAGTAATTAGCTGTATGTGGAGAGATTGAAAATGTATATAGTAGGGTTGTGGGGAGCTTAGGTAGGGGCTTGACAAGGACATATTTTGGAGTTGAGTAGATGAAGTTTGAGTTTTTCTTTAAAGTGGGATGGGTGAATGATGGAACAAATGTCTCTTGGAAGTTTGTTCCAGGCTTGGGCAACGGAGTGTTTCTACAGGAGTTTGCCAGCTATTTTTTTGGGTTGGTAGATTTGTAGTAGTTGCTGATTAGAGATACGGAGAGTCCGTGGAGGAGTGTAGCTAGAGATGAAGAAAGAGAGAGCAGGACAGGATGAAGGTTTTTAAAGAATGTGTAACATTTGAAGTTGTGACAGCAGTAGAAGATGGGGGGGGATTCTAACCAGTGGAGAGTATTTAGGGCAAGGCACTGATGTGTTTTGTATGGCGAGTTTGTGATAAATTTACCTATCTTGTGGTAAGTTTGTTGGAGTTTGTTTAAAGTAGTAGTTTGGATGTTGGTGAGTACTGGGGCAGCATATAGAAGGGAGGGGAGAAGAAGAGCTTGTGCAAGGGAGAGTCTGGCATTTGTAGTTAGAAATTTTTGTTGTGATACAGTAAACCAAGTTTCTGGTGAGTCTTTTTTATGCTTTGGAGGTTGTGCAAGTTGAATTTGAGTTCAGTATTGATGATGACCCCAAGGTGTTTAGTGTGAGCTTCAGGTTGGCTAACAGTGTTATTAGAGGAAGTAATAGTAAAGGTGGATTTGAGGTGAGAGAGAGATTGGGGGAAAAATAATAAGAGTTTGTTTTTTTTAGGGTTGAGAATGAGTAGATTCCTGGACAACCACTGTCCAGTGGATAAGAAGGCCTGTTAAGTAAGAATGTGGAGATTGGAGATATTGTCTGAGATGGAGATGAGAGTCGAGTCGTCTGCATATTGGATGAGGGAGGATTGTTTACAAGAAGTATAGAGATCATTGGTAAAGACATTAAATAGGAGGGGACCCAGGATGGAGCCTTGTGGTACCCCAGTTGGGACAAGTATGAATGGAGAAGTAGAAGAGAGCCGTTTAACTGATTGCTGCCTGCAGGATAAGAAACTGGAGAACCAGGCAAGGGACAACACATGACAACTTTATAATGACAAGAGCTCACTAATAAAACTAAACAGGGAGCTAAGAGGACTAATTAAATCGAACAAGGCCAGTTAGAGGTCAAGATAGATTCTCAGGCTAAAGACAACCACAAGGCCTTCTACAGCTATATCCAAAACCTTAAAGGTAACATGCAACAGTGTGCAGAACTGGTAGTAAATTGTAGCAACTTCATTGATTAGAGTGATATAGCGAATTTGTTGGCTGACAAACTCAGCTCAAACTTTAAACCCAACCCACCCTGCAACCCCTTGTGTAATCCCTGGAAGTATAACACCCCCAACTATCAGCAGGAAGCAGGTCATAGCAACAATCACTAAGGCCAAAAACATCTGAAAGTATCCCAGGTTGCCTCCTAAATATCCTGAAACATGACATATCAGGACCACTTGAGTCACTTTCTAAACAGCCTCAAAACAGGCTATGTACCAGTCAAATGGAGGATGGGAACAATTATCCCTCTCCACAAGGGTGGACCATCAACCAACCCCAGAAAGTACAGACCAATTAATCTGACTAGTCTAAAATGCAAAGCCATGGAAAGGATAAACAAAAACATTGGCAACCTACAGTCACTGGGCCCATCCCAGTTTGGTTATGTCAAAAGAAGGTCATGCCTACTTAACCTGGTAGACTTCTTTGAGAAAGCAACCAAGGCAATAGATGAAAGGGAAATGGTGCATACCGCCTACCTAGACCTGGATAAGGCATTCAACACAATACCCCACTCAGGTATTGAGAGCAAACTCAACAAACTAGGCATTAATCTCTGCACAACTTACTGGATTGCCAGCTGACTCACAGATAGGACCCAAGTAGTCAGGATTGGTGAGACCACATCACCAAGAGGTAGGTCAACAGTGGAGTATCACAGGCGTCCATGGTGGGCCCACACCTGTTTGGCATCTACTTCTTAGAGGTCAAAGCTGATGTCAAGGGCCTCTGGCTGACCAAATTCACAGCTGCAAATTGGGAACTGTTATAAATTCTCCCCTTGACACTGACATCCTACAAGAAGTTCTAACACAGGCAAATGACTGGTGTCAAAGCCACAGATTAAACCTCGGTGAAAAGAAGTGCCTTATAGTGCATTTTGGGAAAACATCTACCCAGGAAAATTACTCCATTGATAAGACATCCCTACGAGTTGACCCAATAGTTAGAAATCTGAGAACATATGTAAACAGTAATCTGGTCTTTGGCCAACATGTAACCAAGGTACTAAGAAAATCATTCTATGTCACCAAACATATAATTAAGGATATGGTCCAAGGATGTTATAGTACCATTCTACTCATCCATTATCAGACCCATTATTTTGTACAATGCCACCTTTGGCGTGTACCTGACTAGGTATACGCAACAGTTGCAATGCCCACAGAGGTTCCTCATCAAGAAAATCCAGAGTAACAAAAAGTCTTGTAAAATGTAACATAGGTTCCAATATTGTTAAGAAAAAATGGTAGAAAGGGTTATTCTGAGAAACATTAATGGGTATATGTATCACAAAAGCTGGAATTAGACATTTTAGAAAAGCTGGCATATATAATAGGTAGGAATAATGACTTCTTACTATAATGGCAACTCTTTCAATATTATCTTGGAATATGAATGGTCTCACAGGTAAAGACAAAAAGGCAAGAATACTTCATTATATTAAGAGATGCAGAGTACAAATAACAATGCTACAGGAGACACATTTGGAAAGAAATGAGCATGTAAATTTTATTTTATTTTATTATTTTTTTTATTTCAGTTTGATTACCGGGGAAGTTGACTGGGTCAAGAAGAACCCATTTTCAGTGGAGGCCCGGGGAGAAAAGCTCCAAAATAGAATAACCAATACAAAGTTAAGAAGAATACAATGATAAATTCACACAGCAGAAAACATAATAAGATACAGTAAATTCAAATTTACAATAGAAAGTACACTCAGGACAATGTAAAATACCTATTTACAATAGAATGTAGACACAGAAAGAACATTGAGTATGGAAATATACAGTGGAATGTACACACTGCAGGAGTTCCCTGAGGAAATAGCAACATTGAAGTTTTTTTTTTTTTGGTAGGAGCATGCTAATGGCATAGCTGGAGTTTGAGTGTATAAAGGGTGTAGGAGTAAGGGACTTAGTGTAGGGACTTAGTCAAGGGGAGCTTTGAGATTAAGTAGGATGAAAACAAGGACATTTCCTTTTTGATGATAGGTGTAAGAAAAGCTGGGTTTTGAAGTGATCTAAGTTAGGTATAGTTCTAAGAGAAGGAGGGAGAGAGTTCCATTTTCTACCTAGAGAGAATGATAGTAGTTGTTGGCCAGCAGGATGTTTAGGTCTAGGAATGGTGATTAGATTTTGCTGTTCAGATCTTAAAGATCATTTGGGAGTGTCAGTGGGGAGGATGGAGGATAGAACATGGCATTTTTCTGGGTGGAATATTAGTTTATGAGTGGTTGTTAGTTGGAGATTGTCAAGGTGGTTTGGGAGTTCTAGCCAGTTTAAAGATTGAAGGGAGAGGCAGTGATGGGTAGAGTTTTTAGACTTGGTGGCAAATTTAGAAATTTTATTATAGCAGGCTTCAAGTTTAGATGAGAGGGAGGCTGACAGATTAGAGAGGAGAGGGGCTCCATAAAGAAGTCAGGGTAGGAGGAAGCAGGTAGCTAAGGTTTGCCTGGAGGATTTGGAAAGAAATAGATTATTTCTGTAGAGCATGCCTAGTTTTTGGTGGGGTTTTTTTATGTTTTGTTGAATGTGGAGGTCGAATTTAAGGTGTTCATCTATGGTTATGCCTAGGAGTTTAGTGTAGGGGACTACTTCTATAGGAGTGTTAGATTGACTGAGGATGTTAAAAGAGTTTTTGTCCAAGGACGAGGTCTTGGTAGGGAGGAAAATTAGTATTTTGGATTTATTGGAATTGAGGGAGAGATGATTTTGGTGCATCCAGTTTTCTGTAGTGGAAAATGCTGTTTGAGTTCTAGAGAGAAGTTTGGCTAAGTTGGGGGCAGCACAGACTAAGGTAGAGTCGTCAGCATATTGAATGACAGTAGTGTCAGGGATAGCAGTGTGAAGGTTATTTATGAAGATGTTGAAAAGTATGGGACTGAGAATGGATCCCTGAGGAACGCCAACTGGAGTAGGTAAGAAGGAGGAGGTACAGTTCTTCCATCTGACAGCCTGCGATCTGTCAGAGAGGTAGCTGGAGAACCAGGAAAGAGTATTAGAGGAAAGATTAAGGTTGGAGAGGTGGGAGAGGAGGTGTGAATGGGAGATAGTGTCAAAGGCTTTAGAAACATCTAGCAGGATAGTGGATACTAGAAGTCCAGAATTTCGGGCTTGGTTAACAGTTTCTAAGAAGGAAAGAAGGGCAGTTATGGTGCTGTAGCCTGGACGGAAACCATGCTGGGCGGGTGTAAGTAGTTGATACTCTGTTAGGTAGGGTAAGAGTTGGCAGTGTACACATTTTTCAAGAATTTTTGATAAAGGAGAGAGAAGGGCTATAGGGCGAAAGTTAGAAACGGAGTTGTTTTTACCTCCTTTATGAAGTGGTAGAATGTAGGCAGAACGCCAAAGTTTAGGAACGTAAGATTCTTGTAAGGATCTGTTAATAAGGATGCTAATTGGAAGAGCTATTCCATCGGCTGCGTGTTTGAGGAAAGAGGGGGGAATGTTGTCAGGGGCGTTTGAGCAAGGTTTTAGTTTGGTTAAGAGCTTTTTTATGAAAGCTGTGGAAACTGGTTTGAGTTGAAACATAGGATGATGGTTATTGGGAGCGTTTAGGATGCTGGCAGGGCTGTTGTCAGGGAATGTTTTGGTTAGTTTGGCTATAGAGTCAGTAAAGAAAGTGTTGAATAGTGAGCTAAGTTCATTGTCTGATAAACTGGGGTCAGGGCAGGGGTTATTTTGTGATCTAGGATGGAGAAGAGAGTTAACAGATTTCCAGAATTGTTTGGGGTTGTTAAGGTTAGTAGTGTAAAGTTTGTTGTAGTAGTTTTTTTTGTCCCAGGTGATTAGTTTTTATACTTGGTTGCGGAGTTGGGTATAATGGAGCAAGGCAGAAGGCAGTTCCAAGATTTGTCTCTGAGTTTGCATGGTTTGTTTAGTCTCTTTGGTTAGCCAAGGAGCAGAATTGGTTTTGATTCGTTTATGTCTAAGAGGGGCTAGAGAGTTAAGAGTAGATAGGAAGACGGAGTTAAAATGTTCTACGGCATTGTTGAGGGACAGAGTTTGAAGGATATGCCAGTTGATTTCTTTGAATATGTTGGAGAAGATTGTAGGGTTGAAGTTGCTAAGGTTACGAGTTTGGATATAATGATGAGGTGATTGAGAGGGGTTTGTTGAGCGATGAATGAAGGCAGGTAGATGGTCACTAAAGGAGCCAGGGATAGTTCCAGATAGAGAGATTTTGTTAGGGTGGGAGACTAAGATCCAATCTAAGATGGAGCCGGGGGGGGTGTTTTTTGTTAGGCCTGGTTGTAGAATGGATTAATTGAGAGAAGTTGAAAAGGTTGATAGATAGCGTGGGGGAAGGTGTGTTGATTTTGTTCCAATCAATGTTGACATCACCTAGAATAACTGTTTCATATTTTATCTCAGAAGAGGCCCAGTGAAGAATATTCTCTAGAGTAGAGATTTTGTTGCCTGGGGAGATGTATAAAGAAATTAAGCAGATATTTTTATGTTTATTTAGTTGTAGCAGACAAGTAGTTATTTCAGTATATTTGAATAGAAGGGTTGGGATTTGTAGGGGGATTATGGAGAGAAGGTTGGAGTAGATAATGGCAGAGCCTCCACCTTTTTTGTTTATTCATAGGTTCATAGGTTCATAGGTTCCTATGGATTTTGAAACCTGGAGGTAGGATTTCAGAGTCAGAGACATGGAGTTTTAGCCAGGTCTCAGAGATGGCTAGGATGTCGGGTTGGTTGTGGTAAATCCAAGCGTGAATATGGTGAATTTTGTTGTTAAGGCTTTGGGCGTTGATAGTGAAAATCTTAAGGGTACTGGGAGTGGACTTAGGAGTAGAAGGAGTGTGAGGGAGAGATGTATTAGGAGAGGGAGAGGAGGGGGAAGGTGTTGTTTGTACTGAGGCAGGGGCCAGGGTTAGGGTGAATATCTCCAGATAAGGCTAGGATGCTATTTGAGAATACTTTAAGTCTTTTTAGTTTGGAGAGTAGGAAGTTGTTATGGGTTGGGAGGGATGAGAGAGAGAAGCATTTTGAAGAGGAGGAGGAGAGCATTTTGGGATGAAAGAGGTGTAGTAGGTTTACTGGGATAAGGCAGGGGGAAATGGAGTGGAAATGAGTGAGAGAAAGGGGATGTGGATGGGAGAAGGAGAGGGTATGAGTAGTAGATAGGTAAGGGTGAGTTATAGAGCAGTAAGAAGTAGTGTGATAGAGAGGAAGAAGAAAAATGAGTAGAGAGAAGAGGAGAGTGAGGGAAATAAGAGTTTGGTAGTACATGCTAGAATGGGAGGGGTAAGGGATGAGGGAGAAGTACTTGGAAGAGAGAGAGTAGGGGAATCTGAGAAAAGAGTGGAAGGAAGATAGCAAGTAGGAGAGGGAGGTGAAGGGTTAAGAGTAGAGAGAGGTGGGAGGGGTTGGAGAAATGGAAGGAGGAATGTGATTGGTTAAGTAGAGTAAGAATTTGGGGAGGAGGGGAAGGAGTTTGATTGGAGGATAAAAATGTAGGGAGGAGTAGGGGATCTATAAAGGTAGATGTGTTGGGGGCGGGTGAGATTTGGGGGCAGGGTAGGGGAGCGGAGTGAGCCTGAAGGGTGAACAGAGCGGGCTACAGCAGGTAGATGAAGATTCTGCCAAGAGACAATCAGAGAGTAGCAAGTTTCAGGTACAGAGAAGGCGGCCAGAGGTAGGTAAGTGTGGTACAGCAGGTTAGAGGCAAGAGAGGTATAAGGATAAGAGTGGGATAGGAGGAGCAGACAAAGCACTAAGATTTACAGCTAGGCAAGGGGAAAGACCTGAGAGAATATCCAGATAAGAGAAAGCTTTAGAAAGTGGTGCAAAGAATATTAGCCAAAAGCAAGCAAGCTTAGAGTGCCACCTAGTGGGAAAAGTGGGGAGTACAACAGAGTTAGAAGAGGCAGGTAGGGGTGTAATAGATAATGGGTCCAAGGGTATGTAGATATTGCAGTAGGATCACTGATAGAGAGGAGTGTGGCTGCTGGAGTCCTGGCACCGAGGCTTATTATCTATCTGCACTTACTACAGGAGTAGCTTACGTAGAAGCAATTTGTAACTTATGCTAGGTAAAGTGTAAGCTTAACAAATACACTAAAAAGTAGGACTTGGGTATAGCATACTTTTCTTAATTTGTGGGAGCAGGGAAGAAAAACAAATCAAGTCCTGGGGTGCGGTATTCTTTGGCCAGGTGGTGGGATTGCAGGAGTTCAGAGAAGGGGTCTTTACAGACTAGCAGGTCCAGTAGAGCAGGATAAGAGGTACAGAGCTAGGAGGAATATTACAATGATAAACCAATTAGAGAAAGTTGGAGCTTAAAGCAACATAACTAATAATAGAACAGTTACAACAATTCAAACAAGAACCAGTTAAAGCAGTGAACAGGCAATATATCATGCACATTAAATTATGATAACAGCTTTTGCTTATCTCAAAGGTTTGCAAGCCTTCCTTGGTGTAACTCTGCACATTTTCTTGCTACTTTACTTAGGCGCCCTGCCTTTTATTCAACCCAATGTGGCTTTACTGCCCCAAATAGGTATATAACATTAATGTATCCTGGTCGCCCAGAGGAACAAATCAATGAGAAAGACTACGTGAAAGACACCGCTGATTAAAGAAGCCGATTAGTACATAACATCTCTCACAATTCGTAGATATATAGAAGACACTGTTTTAACCAGGTTGGCCCGTGGAGCTAGTCAAAGGGGAAGTAGATGCCAAACAGAATTTGTGAAAGAAAGGATTTCAGGATGGATAGTCTGCTGAATTTCAGGGACAAAAGAAATGAGGAGTATTTATATTAACTGCCAGAGGAGCTCCAGTAGTGATAGAACAGGAAGAAAAATAGCAATGGCAGGTAGTAAGGGGCTACTGGCAAGGGATGAGGATTACACTGGCATGTATTTATATTCCTCCTAAAACTGCTATTTTGTAGCTTAAAAGAATTTTGGGAGAAATAATAATTTCAGCAGGGAATTTTACTTACAGGTGTGGACTAAAATTTGATTTCCAACGAGGATGTGTCTTGGATACCTAGAAGGGAAATATAGCAAATGAGGGTAGATTTCTGAAGAAATATATGAAAATATTTGGTAGAAAGACATGAATTCAGCAGCAGGAACTCATAGAAAATTTACATATTATTCCCAAAGTACAATAACTGGACTAGACTTCACTGAAATTTTATTTCTCAGGAACATGTCCATTTAATCAAGAACTTTGATATACATCCAATAACTATTTCAGATCATGTGCCAATAATGACTAAGATAAAAATGCATGGTAATGAAGTAAAAATGAGACACTGGCACTTCCCCAAATACCTGTTAAAAATGAGAAATTTAAGGAATGACCAGTGGAAATTATCTGGGAGCTATTAGGAAAGATAGAAAGTTCTCCAGAAGCTATAGCTAGTGAATGGGATAAAATGAACATGGAGTTTAAAACATAGGATAGAAATACAAGAAAAAGAGATCTGGTTAAGAATTAATATGAATTATTTAGAGGGGCTGGCAAAGCTTAAAGTATTACAAAATAAGGGAAGTCTCACAGATCAAGAAGAGGCATAAATGCAGAATGCTAAAGAGAAAATAATGGAGTACCTGGATAATATGCATGAGTTTAGAAAGATTTATCTTAACAACTGTTTTTGATAATAATTCCAGAGTGCAAAGACTTTTGGCACAACGACTTAGGCAACAGAAAGTAGAAAGTGTAATTGCCATACTTAGGGAGCCTCTAACAAGAAAAATAACCAGAGATCCTGTAGAGGTATTTATGAACATTTGTATAAAACAGAGAAGTGGGGAAGTAAAGAAAAAGTACAAATGGAAATATTTATGAAAGACTTAAATATGTCAAGGTTAGAGGTAGATGAGGCTAAAAAACTAAAATTAATGTAGAAGATGAGATAAAATTAATTATGTATAACCAAGCTACAGGAAAGTCTCCAGGAACAAATGATATTCTAGTGGAAGTTTGGAAGTTAGGAGGGAAGAAAGTGATAAAAATCTGGAAGGTTTTGTTTAACAGTATTTTAAAAGGAGTGGAGGCACCAACATCCTGGAAAAACGTTATGGTGGCTATAATACCTAAAGACAGTAAAGACCCATCTGATCCAGTTTTGTATAGACCATCTCATTTCTAAACCATGATTATAAAGTGTTTATGTCTATAATGGCTAAAAGAATGGCAAATGTGATGCCAAAATTAATAGGTATAGACCAATGTGGTTTTGTGGAGGGGAGACAAACATTTGACAACATTAATAGAATAATGATGATCCAGAGGGAAGCAGAATGTAAGAAAATGCTGCTGTTATTATCATGCAGAGAAAGCATTCGACAGAGCAAGCTGGGATTTTATGAGTAGGGCTGACGAAGCATTTGCATTTATTGATATAATAATAAATCAAATCGGGATGTTTCCTCTCTGATAAGTTGTGTCTGAACAGAGGAGGCAGGCAGGAGTGCCCTCTTTCCCTTTTGTTATTTGTATTATATTTAGAACCACTGGCAAAGAAAATCAGGTACCAAGAAATGCAAGGATATAATTGGTACAGTATTCAGGAAGAGTTGGCATTATTTGCAGAGGATATTATTTTGTACTTGATGGAATCAATGAATGAAATCTCAGTATTGTGGAATATTCTGAGACGATTCCATTTTTACGAGTTATAAAATTAATGAAGATAAAACAAAGGATATAGCTATAAATGATCTACCCACACATGAATTGGTCGAGCAATATCCATATTTATGGGGGCGTGATAAATTAAGTATTTAGGAGTATGGATTATAAAGGATTCGGTTATGAAAGTTAAGATATTTGGGAACAGACTAAACAAAAGATAATACAAAAACTGTGAAACTGGAAGCTCTGGCCTATGGACATGGATAGCAACATACGAGCAGTAAAAATGTTTTTAGATGGTTTAGTTTTTATACACAAGTCAGGCATATTTTTATCAACCACAGGAGAAGTTGTGGACAGTAATTAATAATGAATTGGAGGAGTTTATTTAGGAGGGAAAGAGGGAATGAGTCAAGTGGGATAAATATCAGTTCCCTGATAGCACAGTGTACTGTGATGTTAATATTTTGGGAGGGTGGCCTAATGGTTAAGGTGCTTGCCTTAGAAACACAAGGTGCAGGGTTTGAGTCTCACAAGGGATAATTGGCTAGGCTTAAAATGGCTTGCAATGGCAGTTAGCCTAGTACTAATCTATGAACCTATGAACCTAAGTTGACCCTCGCAACAGAACAAGGAGTTTTAGAATTACCTGATTTGAAGGAATATTTCAGAGCTACACAAGTACGGCTCTTATACATAACACAAGCAGAAAGTTGCAATTCAAAGTGGAAAGGAATGATGATGAAGCAGGAGGGTAATTTAAAAAAATAAGGAAATAAATGGGATTTTGGATGTCGATTTTTAAGGAGAATAACAACAGTCATACAGAATATTATATTCATAATGTAGCAGAAAGTACCCTAAGAAGTAAGACAACATGGAATGGAGAAAGGAGATTCTGCCGATAGGGATGACTGCAATTAGGGTTACAGAGAATAGACAAGAGGGGGCTGAAATTTACTGGAGGAATCTGGCAAAGGAACCAAGGTAGTGGGAACAAATAATTAGAGAAGGATATGTAATCATAGGATCATAGGAGGTTACTAGGCTATTGACCTGGAGGTCGTTTTATGCCTGCTAGCCAATACCCAAGATTACATTTAGTGATGACTGGCAATGTCCAAGGAGGGTTTTCAGCTCTCCCCAGTAAGAATTTATGGTACCCAATCCACTCGGCCAGGTTCCTCTTGAACAGTGTCACAGAGGTGCTCTATTTCACATGAACTGGTAGCCTGTTCCAAAGACATGGCAGTCACTGGGAGATAAACCTGTCCCACAGCACAAGTTCATACCAAGAAATGCTTGTAGCTTATAAAAACTTTAATAAAATATACAAACGTGCAGAGCATACAGCTTTCGGGTAGAACCAATCTTCAGTTCTGACATATATGTGTTCTAACAGCTGTTTTATATCATAAGACAGTGAATAGCTAATAAAATCTGAACAGATTAAAACTCTTTCATCATGTAACAATTATATAACTTTCTAAAAACACAAATTCTAAAGTATATTTACACATGTGAATGTATATACACAAAATAAATGTAACAATACCTTCATCTCTTTAATTGCATTTGCTTCTTAACTAACACTGGCTTTATACTAACTGCTTGTTTAGTCCTGGGTGACTATCAGCCTGTAGTCTTATTATCCATGCATACTCTCTCAATTCCAATAAATTATTTAGGTCACCCCCTTACATTCTTATAAATTCTATCAATCACTCTGAACACAAAGTTAGGTTCATGGCCATCTTTAACTATATGCTTGGCTAATGCATTTGATAAATTATTTCTACGAATCTCAGAGCAATGTTCTATTACACAATCTTTGTTTACATTTATTTTGTGTAGATACATTTACATGTATATATTACATGCATGCTCTGCAAGTTTGTATGTTTTATTAAACGCTACAAGTGTTTCTTGGTTTGAACTTGTGCTGTGGTTCGTGGAATTAATATCAGACCTCATTTACTGCAGGAACTTGTCCTTTTGCTTGTTTAGATAAATCTGTCCCTCAGGCCTGTCCTATTTGATTTGCAGGACATATTTGGGTCCCTGGAATGGGTAACCCTAGTCCTGTTTGATTTACAGATATGCAGCAAGTTCTTTAGGTTTGGGTCTTGGATTGCTCTGTAGGCCAGGCATAAGACTCCCCCCCCTAAGAAGTCTATACATTACAGACTATAGTGACAGGGACTTTAGTCAGTCTGTGTAAGGCAAATGCTGGAGCCCCTTGATTTTCCTTGTTAGAAACCTATAATTGCTGAAGGTGCTTAATATGGCACATGTCAAACGGGGCATTATACTCAACTGTGGGCCGGATAAGTGCCGAGTATAGGGGATTATAACTTTTTTTTCTCTCAATGTGATGCTTTTACTAAACAAGTGTGCTACATAGAAAGCTTTTTTTACTACAGTAGACACTTGGTGGTCAAAGTTAAAGTCACAGTCAACTAGTGATCCCAGGTCCCTTACCACTTCATAGGTTGTTGATTTGATAGTGTGAGGAGACATTGTTTGTGCCAAAGGGAATGCTGATGCATTTCTTTGCATTCAGCTTGAGACGGTGACTGAAACACCAGTCGTTGGTCTGTGTGAGACCCTCTTGGAGTATACTGACATCATTTGGGGATTCAATGATTACACATAGTTTGCAGTTGTCTGTAAACTTGGTCAGCCACAACCCCTTAGTTTTAACCTGAACTTCTCAGAAGTATATACCAAACAGTAAGGGGCCCAACAATGACCCTAACAGGCCTGCTGGTTGATGTGGAGTAACCCAGTTTGATAGTATATGTCCGGTTTGTGAGCCAGTTGGAAACCCATCTTAGAATGAATGGGGTTTACATTCAGTGTTCTAAGTTTACTGGCAATGCTAGAATGTGGGATTCTATCAAAAGCCTTTACCAGGTTGAGGTATGCTGTGTGCACAAGACTTGTCCTCGTCAATGGTCTTATTCACATTTTTAAGGAAATCCACCAGATTTAACAGGCAAGATCTGCCCTTCACAAAGCCAAATTGGGTAGGATCGAGGGTTTGGAGGTCACCTATGTCTTTATTTATGATGTCCATATATATATGTTCCATGGCCTTAGAGGTGAGCCTAGTCAGACTTATGGGTCTGTAATTCCCTGGGTCTGTTGCTAGACCACCTTTGTGAAGAGGAATGGCTGTTGCTGTTCTCCATTCTGTAAGAACAAAGCCTGTGGTTAGGATTTGATTGAAAAGGGTACTTAGTGGTGATGCTAGTTCATGTTTTAGCCTATTTAGACGACAGCCTGGGATGTCGCCTGGTCCCATAGAGGTTGTGTTTTTGCCTTAGACAAGGCTTTGAGGACCTGCTCTTCAGATATGTAGTGTGGGGCATTTGGGGGAAGGTTTGTTGTAAGTTAGGAGTGGATTTGAGAGTGAAATTTTCCCCAAACCTATCCGCTAGCAGGTTTGCTATCTCTGTGGGGTCAGTGCATGTGATACCATTGGCCACTTGTTCTGCACATGCTTGGATCCTACCCTTTAGGTTACATTACGTACATAGCTGTAAAGGCCTTATGGTTATCCTTGGCTGTACTTGCTAAGTTTCTCTCAAAGGAGCCCTTGGAGGATTTGACAAGTTGTCTTATTTGCCTGTTGAAGCTGAGGAGGGTGTTTTTCCATTGCTGGGGCCTTGCCTTTGTCTTCTTCAACAGCAACGTTTTGCATATATTGTAAATTTTTTTACCGCTGGATGTCCACTGTTGCAGCTATTTTTACTTAGGGCTCTGGCTTTGATTCTTTCTGGTATGGCCGCACTTATACACTTATGCAAGTGATTGTACAAGGCTTTAGTGTAAGCTTCAGGATAGTTACCACTTCCAGCTTGGGGTGGGGCTTGGAATGCATTTATACCCTCACCTAGGAGGGTATAGCTGCCTTGGTGAAGTTTTTTAGTCTGATTTTGCCCTTTGTGAGTTCTGGTGTTAGTGCCAGCTCGAAGGTGACTGATTTGTGGTCAGTTTTAACTAATGAGGGTCTGATAGTTGCAGCAGTGCATCTGTTTAACATGTTGGTGAAGACCAGATCCAGGATATTTGTTCCCCGTGTCAGGGTATGGACAATTTGTTACAGGGCAATTGAAATAACAAAGTCAAGGAACTTTCACATTATGAGTTAGGGCTAGCGTAGGTTCTCATTTGATAATGGGATGATTGAAATCCCCCATAACCAGTGTGTTGGTAAAATATGGATTGTCTCCAGTTTGGTCAAGTAGGCTTTGTGGGCATTGTGACCCATGGAAGGGGATCTATAACTGGCTATGACTTGAATGGGGGTCTTACCTTCTGAAATCTGGACCTGGAGTAACTCCATGGAATTGTCCAGTCTAACTAGATGGGAGGTGAATTTATCTCTAATATAGAATGAAACACTGCCTCCTTTGGTTTTCACACATTCATTTTGCAGTCTAAAGGTGTGGAAGGCATTGTAGCCTTATAAGGCTATGGTACTCTCTGAGGCCTTGAACCAGTTTTCTGTGACTGCACAGACATCTACATCTTCTAATGACTGAATGCTTCCAGGCAGTGCAGTTTTTGGTTTAAACTCCTAGCATTTAGCAGCATGACCCTGATTTTGTTCTGATTGGTTAATTTCACATTGGTAATGTTGTTTTTGAGACCTTGCCTAAAAATGGCACTATGGTTGAGGCAACAGCCTTTGCCAGCAGCCGAAAGCCTAGAGGTGCCTGGTGCAAACTGTCTCTGCCAAAGTAGCGAGGTTTGTCAACATTGGCTAGAGTAATAGAATGGAAAGAGGGCAAGAAGACATTTGCATTGCATGCTAGTGTTTGCCTTCCCTATCAGGAACTGATATCAGAATATAGACAAAGAAAAAGGGATAGGGGAATCCTAAATGAAAGACTTGCATTGCCAGAGCTTTTAGTTGAATCTAGAACAGAAGCTGCTGTTAAAAAGGGATACTTAGCACATAAAAATTGCATAAGACACATAAAATATTGCACAGTAGCAATAGCAATCAATGAGAAGAGGTCAGAAAATATTGGGAAGAGAGACTAGATATGTAATTCAGAAAGAGGCAATGGAAGGGCATACATATGGCTCCCAAATATGTAACTAAGTCCAGAAGATTTAGAATTTTTGGCTGGAAGTGTTTGCATAGATACTTTTATACCCCAAGCAGACTCCAAAGAATTTTTCCTCAAGCAGATAAGAAATGTTGGAGGTGGGATGTGGAAGAAAGAGATAACTGGGAGCATATGGGAGTTTATTACATCTTCTAACAATACAACTATCCAACCTGACACCCACACAAAACTCCTAGGGGTCATTATCGATGACAAACTAAAATTCAACCTACACATACTCCAGTGTATAAAAAAAAAACAAACCACAAACTAGGTCTGCTATATCGGAACAAAAAATTCCTAACTCCTGAATCTAGACTTACCCTGGACCACGCACTCCTCCTCCCTCTTATATGCTGCCACAGTTATTACCAATATCCAGGCCTCCACTCTAAACAAACTCCAACAGACTTACCATAAAATAGCCAGATTCATTACTAACTCCCCATACAACTCACATCACTGCATTTCTTTAAACTCTCTTCAATGGCTTGAACTTCCCCAATTTCTGCTATCTTATCAATTTCATATGCTACACTCTATTCTTTATAAAACCTCCTTCTGTCCATCTCTATCTTCCTTAGTCTCCATCTACATCCCATCCCGAACCCTCCGCACTTCTATCCAACAATTACTTGATGTCTACCACCCAAAACGGTCAGTAAGCAAACTACTCTACAAACACTCCCTTGCCCATGCTTGGAACAAACTTCCCCTTGACTTACGTTCAATCTCCCACACCTCACACTTTAAAAATGAACTAAAAGTTTATTTTCTCAGTTCCAGGACCTGCCCTTGCCATAACCCCACCTAGTCTTCCTTCCCTTTATCTACCATCAAAAAGTCCATAATCAGTACCTCATTACACCTCTCTCTCCAATGTGTCTACTATGCATTTGCATAATTTTATACAAACAAATTTTTTATTGTTGACCTATTGAACTATATCAATGTAAAATTATGTTACTAAGCTTCTTTTTAATGCAACTTTAACTTTATGCATGTAACCCAACATATGTGAATCCTTTTGCTATAACTGCTATTATATCAATATTGTTGAAAATTGTACTTGTTTAAAAATGTACTACTGGAGCTTTTCTCCTCAGGTCTCTACTGAAAATGGGCCACAAGCCCAGTTGGACAAACCTGGTTAACATATGTCAATAAATAAATAAATAAATAAAATAAATATGTTTTGGGAGTGTAATGAGCTTGCGGACTTTAAAAATTCCCTGCAGAGTACTCTGTCAGGAATACAGGGTGAACAAATGAGTGTAATTAAAGAAATGATTTTTTGAGCTAGGATACAGGATCTGAGTGGACTAGACACAGTAAGGACTTGTTAAGTTTAATTCTGCTGGCTGCCAAAAAAGCAATTTCTAGAAAACAGAAATCAAAATCTAAACCAACTATACTTGAAAGTAGTGAATATTGTAACAGAGATAAAAGAACAGGAAGTGGGATCGATAGAAAAGTTTGGAGCAAATTACATAGCAAAAAAATAGAAACTATAGGAACAGTACATGTAGAAATATATTTTAGAGGAGGAATAAAGCTGAAGAGAAGGCAGAAAATTAATAATTTGTGCAATGTTGCTTAGATTATATATCACATATATTGTTATATATCCTATAATGTTCATAAATATGAACGTGTTAATATGGTTTGATTACTTATATATATAAATATAATTTTGCCTGTGTCACAAGTGATAATTCAATAAATGTGTTTAACAAAAGAGAATCCAGTGTATTAGCACACTGTCCTGTACATATCACCTTACAGCCCTGTCTCTGCACTTGGTCTCCTACAGGCTGTTGAGAGGCAAGATCCAGCCCTGATGGACCTTTTGCACACCCAGAAATAAACATCACCAGAAACACTAGATCCAGAGATTTGAACTTTGCTTGCAACACAAATAGAACATGCTGGTGAGACAGCCATGTAACTCAAGGGATCCTCATGTTCTGGAGTAAGCTCCCCATCCATGTGAAGCAAAGTCCATCCCTAACCCTATTCAAACATAATCTTGACTTTTGGATGGAAAATCACAAATCCATCCCCGGGCTTGTTCCCATGTCTCTTATCGACAGAGACAGGCAGTAAACATTCCTTAACTAACACTAGATAGGTAATCATAAATTCATCCCTGCACTGGCCCCCATGCCTCTTATAGCCATAGGCTGGCAGTAAACATTTCCTAACTAATATACCCTGACATAACTTTTTAGCAACCTCCTAATAAACATACCCCACTCTAATTAAGATGCACATTTTACAAGGGAAATGCAACTGGGTTGAGTTGAGTGGCTAGGCTTATAAAGGTCCTGGTGGTCGTTAGCCTAGAATATACCTGGGCACCTATAAACACATTTGGAAAATTACTTTAACTTTCACATTTGGTCATTTGTAAATTTTGAGTTAAAACACGTCTCTTTATGGATTAGTCTTTTGAAAGCTTGCCATGTATTACCAAACCAAATAGGATCAGTGATGGTACTGAGGTTCAATCATTCATCATAGCACAAGTCACACCTACTTTATGTGAGAAATAGGTTGTCCAGTGGCATTCTCAGCTCTTTAGTTAATATTGCCTGCCTGTCTTTTACCTCTCATTGCAGTACTTTGGCATTGTGCTGTATGCTTCTCAGTGTCCTATCAGTGAATACAGCAGCTGGGTGTCACACTGCCAGCAACTCTCATCCCAGAGCATGCCGGTGTGTCACCATGCTACCTACCTGTCATCCCTCCGAGTAGCAACCTAATACTGTACGGTGAACCTTTTATGATTATAGTACATTCCTACCATGACTCCTGCCTTTTATCCCTGAGTACAACCCCATTGTCATCATGTTATCTGCCCGGCATACCTCAAGAGTAGCAAGCTGACACTGTGCTCCTTGGTGGATACTGCACATTTGTAGCATGTTTCCTGTTTCTTATCTTTGAGACTAGACCTTGTCACCATGCTGGCTGCCTGTCATTCCTGAAAGCAGGTGTGTGTGTGTGTGTGTGTGTGTGTGTGTGTGTGTGTGTGTGTGTGTGTGTGTGTGTGTGTGTAGCATTTTGTCACAAAGCTGCCTGCATATCATCCCTGAGAGTAGTACCCTGCCACTGTGTTGTGCATTTTTATGGTTGTTGTACATTCACAAAAGGGTTCCTCCCTTTTATCTCTCAGTATATTTCCTTGTCGCTGTGTTGCCTGCTTGTCCTCTATAAGAATGGCACCCTGAATCTGTGCTGTGTATCATTATGGTTACTGTACATGCATACCCTGATTCTGGACTTTTACTGCCGAGTATAATTCCATGTTGCCTGCCTGTCAGCCTGTAATCACTGAGTGCAGCTCCTTAACATTGTGCTCTGTACTTTTCATAATTGTACATTCACACCATGTTTCCTGCCTTTATTTCTGAGTATACCACTTTAACAACATTTTTCCTGCTTTTTTCTCATCCAAAGGTGCAGAATGCACGCTGTCTGCATACCTGACCGTCTACTTTTGATGTAACATTGCATTTTTGTTAACAAGTTAAAACTATAAGATACAAATGCCTCTTTTCAGATGCACCCAGTGGTATTGGCCTGGATATGTAAACAACTTGCTCAGAATCACACAGGAGCAGAAGTAGAAATTGACAGAATCAAATACATAAATACAAGATTAAGCGTGTTAAGTGATCGTAGCCGTGGTTCCGTATAGTAAGTAATGTGCCGTACTTGACCTTGAAATCTTGTGACTCTCATCCTTGAGTACAGCACTATGACCTTATGGTGCTGGCCTGATTTTTTTATTCTCAAATGGATCACCTTTATGCAATGCTACCTTCCTCTTACCTTCCTCTCTTGTTCAAGTGCTTTACCCTCAGCAATGCTGCATATCTGTGTTTTAATGCTAAACCCAGTACCTTGGGAAGAATGCCGCCTACCATTCATGCCTAAGTGCATCATTTTTGCAAGGCTGCTTCCCTGAGTTTTATGTTAGCGTACACCTTAATATATCACAAGATGACTTGCATTGCTTAAGCATAATTTGGTATGTCTGTCACTGAATGGGCTAACTGAGGCTCTGCAGCTACATTATTTTTTTCTCAATGCATTGTTCCCATAGTGTTCAGTCCCTCCAACATCTGTTAGCTTTCTGGTAAACCTAGGGTCATTTCCAAAGATAGCTCTCAAATACTTTAGACCAGCATTTTGCCTTTAGTTTGGCCTACATGCAGGTCATTAGTTTATGACCACTTAAATGGAAAACCAGTACTGTTTTTATTCTTACTTAGCAGGGTCCTACTAGGTGTCAGTACGTGTTTTACGTTGTATTCTAATTTGCCATCCTGCAGTTACACCTGCATACATTGTTATCTGCTATGTGCTTGATACCATCTGTTCTGATAAGCTACTTCGCCAATAAACTGTATTCCAGCTGTCAAATCAGAAAAGGAGACTTTATTACCCAGCTTCTCCAACCCAGGTAATGAACTGCAAACACAGCTATGTAAACATTTATTTTTGCACAAGGGTTACTACCACTTTACATTTTTCTGATACAGAACACTGCTCTGTATACCCTAAGGTAACTAAGAAACTGGCAGCATGGATGCTGCTCACATCTTTGGAATCCCTGCTGATTTGTTCTTTTTATCCAGATTTGTTTTGGAAGCTCTGTTGTAGTCATGATGTTGAAAAACAAGCTATATGAGAAATCAGGAAACTACTCTAAAAGCATTAGGAACATAAAATGCACCAAAAGTTTAACAAACACACACGCACACATGCACACATGCGCACACACACACACACACACACACACACACACACACACACACACACGTCTGTAGAATTATACGTACAGCAGAATGATTGGGTTCGCAGATCTCCTCAGGCCATTTAAAACATGAAGGAAAATTAGGCTGCAAAAGGAGAATAAGCATGCAGCTTACATGCACATGGATTTATGCTGTAACATGCAGCTTGATAAGTTAAATACATGAATAGCCAAATTACAAAGAGCTTAGATACTAGATCATGTAAACCTGCAAACATTATTGAAAACTATTCCTGGTTTAGTTAACAGCCATTGTAGACATCCAATGCAATGACATTGTGAAGGACTTAACCTCTCAACTACTTTAGCATGTACATATGTCAAGAAGCTGTGCAAATCCCACTGCTAGAAATAATTTTGTAAACTAAGACAGCCATCTGTACAGTACCTGTAAATAAGAAATATTAACAATCTGAATGTGTTCCCTGGCAGTAAGGATGGTAGCTCTGGCATGTAATGTACCTATAGTGTCTTCCATGGTATTCACTTCTGCCTGAGGACTGTACCTAATGTAGAACTCTGCTAACACTGTCATGTTATGAATTGTCCTGTCCTAAAGATATGCCACCATAATCGTAAACAGTGTATGCAATCCCATAACTATGAGTTGTGCAGTGTGTCTTATATATAGTCTAGAAAGTAGCATGACTCATAAAAGACAATCATGCTACTTTTCCATGGCATACAGGCCAGGCATCTTGAGTGTGAATCATGCACAATTACTCACAAATCTCACTGCTTTGTAAATGATTTGGTAGCATATTTGTTCAGGACCTATGCCTGCTATTCAGACTTTTCCAGCCCATTGCCTCACTGTCCCATGCCAATGTCCATCTGCCTTTCCCTTTGTGCTTGTAAAATATATACTATACGTTCAACCCCAAGACCACCCATGTAATGCAGGCGTCAGCTGGACAGCCAGCTTTTCACCCACTTAATACATCTTGCTCACAACTAACATTGTCTTATCTGAGTAGTGGTGTACAGCAGGCATCCAGTCCAACATTAATCTGATTAAGGAAGGTGACACATATAACACTGTTAATGAGGAATAAAACAAAATTTAACCCTGATATTTTCAAAAACGAACTTAGAGCTTGCACTGGGGCACCCCTTTTAAAACTCCTTGAGGGAGGAGGTAGTAATCTTTTAACAGTAAATTTAAAATGCTACTTAGAAATAAAATCTAAACCATGAAGATCACATCAAGTTTAGACAGTTAAGAAATGATACAAAAAAAAATATTGTTAGAAAAAAAGAAAGTACTACATACAACTCCAAAAAACAAGAAAAGTAACCCCCAAAATTTTTGGTATAAATACTCTATCTTCTACACCCACCCAGTACTGTCACCCCACCCCCCCCACCTAGAGATGCAATCCAAAAGGAAGTAGAGCAGGAACCACCAACTTTTTCTTCAACCAACTGTTCTCTTCTCTTTCAAACAACTCCCCCCCCCCAGTCCTCTCTCACATAATACTAACTTACTACACCTCCCCATCCCCATCATCACACCCAAAACTCAAACCTACCACCATTGCTGCCGATCTCCTTCCTGCTGAATATCTACAGCAGCAGAGAGCAGATGCTATAGCCTACAGTTTCCATCTGATTAAATCATGGAGAAATGCATTCATATGCAACTGTTAAAACACCTTATAGCCTTGATACTCTTTCTATACAATGGTTTCACTTCTATTCTCTGTCTTTATCAATGACCTGTACACTGTTATTCCTCAGGCCTCTCCTTAATACAATATGCTGATGACTCCACATTAATCTGCACAGCCCTAAATCAGCAGACCCAATCTCAATTTGGACATTTGATTAATGTCATACATGTAAAATAAAATAAATAAATAAAATAATGTAATGGTTCACATCCAACACCTCTAAATGAATATATGGGTCAGAACAACTATTTCTTCACATGCCTAATACATGGCATATGAACTAAGATAGTTCTGCATTTCTTGTGATCATAGAATTACTACTAATAAAGTCATGAATGGCCTACTACAGGGAAAGCATTTCATGGAGAGCTAATTCTCTGATGACATTTCTTGGCCATTCCTCTATGTTTCCAGCACTTGTGCTTAGTGTATAGTCAACACTCATTTCCACACAGGAAGTAGATGATAGTTTTTCACTGACCAGATAGGTGTGGGTTGAAAGAGGCATAATGGGCCCTGAAGTCCTGCTAACAATCCAGCAATATACATGGGAACACTGACTGACTAAGAGCTGCATGTGTGTTATGTAGGCCACTTCTGAGCAACATGTATTGTAGATTTATGGATGGTGGTGCACTTGTTTGCCCCATTCACATACACTCTGCAGACATGGCTAGGGATGAGTCTTAAAAATGTCTGTTTCCCAGGCAGTGCCTGCAGAGTAGGTCCATCCATCCATCCACAGCCCCTTTTTCCCATTTTTCATATGGGGTAGGGGTGTCACTTTCACAGTGACAATCATCTAGAGCCTAGATTTACACTGCTGGGTGACCAGTCCTGCCACGGTAGTTCTTCCAAACCACACACTCACATGCATACTCACACCTATGGCCAGTTTAGAGTTCCCAATCCACCTACTGCTTGTTTTTGGAATGTGGGAGGAAACCAGAGCAGCCAGAGAAAACCCACGTGAACACAGTGAGGACATGCAGACTCAACACAGAAGGCATATTATTATAATGAAGGGATCTGGTGAGGAATTCCTTCCAAATGGTGGGAGATCTTTGTTATCACTGTATTGAGAGTAGGATGGGTGTGATTGTAGTAATCATTTTGTGCACACTGTAATCCAAACAAGATGAGCCCTTTTTCCCCCTTATTAAAATATATGTTATATGGGGTCTACTTTAGTTGACCGAGACGCCACTTCGCCGACACGCAGAAGACCGAGACCAAACGACCGAAAACACACAATACCGACAACTCACAAAACCGAACACCATAACACCGACACACAAAACGTAAACTACACATTACACTCAACTACATATCCACTAACCTTAACCCTAACCCTATGGTCCGACACTACCGCACACTTACCCTACCCGCATCCTAACCCTAACTCACTTAACCCACCCCTAAACCTAAAGTCCATCACTATCGCACACTGACCCTACCTGCACCCTAACCCTAACTCACTTAACCCACCCTAAAATATAAAGCCCGTCACTATCGCTCACTCACCCTACCCGCACCCTAACCCTAACTGACTTAACCCGCCCCTAAACTACACTCCGTCACTATCACACACTTACCTTACCCGAACCCTAAGTCCAACACTACCGCACACTCACCTTTCCCGCACCCTAACCCTAAATGCCTCACTATCGCACACTTACCTGTCTGCTTCCTAACCCTAAATCCCTCACTATCGCACACTTCCCCATGTCGGTCGTTCGGCTGTCAGGATTTCACCTTGTCGATCACCTTCATTTTCGGTCATTTGGTCTCGGTTGTTCTGCGTGTTGGCGAACTGGCGTCTTGGTCAACTCAAGTAGACCCGTTATATGAAGTGCCATTTCATTTAATAGTGATGTGTATTAGTGCTGAGTTTCCACCACAATCAGGAAATCCTTCTGCCTGACCCAGTTAGTTTCCAAGGAAATATCTTCAAAATCCAAAGGTGTCATTCTACCACTGTGCTCTTCCCTTAGCAGACCCATCACTGAATACAATGCCCCCCTTTAGTATGTACAACTCCAAGCATATCATTTAACTGGAAAGGCCCCAAAGATTTTTAACCAAGAAAAGTAAAGGTGGTAAATCCTTTAATTATCCTGCTAGATTATCTCGACTCTCCTTATGTTCAGTAGCCTACAGGTTGCTGCAAGGTGACCTGCATCTCACTTTTCAAGCTCTGAAAGAGTCCTATTTGACCTCCTATTTCTTCATAAAACCAGTGGCTCTACAAAACCTCACACTAAGGACTTAAATCTACGCCAACAGATAAATACGATTCACTGGAGAGATATGTTCTTAACCCAGTGTAATTAGGTTCCTAGATTAGTACTAGGCTAACTGTCCTTGTGGGCCATTTCAAGCCTAGCCAATTAACCCATGTGAGAATGAAACCCTGCACCTTTTGTTTTTAAGGTAAACATCTTAACCATTATGCCAGCCTCCCACTATTCCTAGCTTTCTGAATAAGTTACTATTATAGGTCAGACAAAGTGACAAGATGGGTAGACAAAATTTACACCAGGGATATCATGTACAGCCCAGCATGATTTGAGTGGTGAGCACTATTAAGTGCTTGAAAAGGAAGGAAACAACTTTTAATTTGGTCTGCTTAAAGGTATTTATGACTAGGCATCATATGAACTGCATAATAGCTTGTTTATTAAGTTCCTGTATACTTCACTGGTGCAGTTTATATGGGCTGATGTATGAAATGTGAATACTGGGCCAGTACTAGAGCTCATTCTAAGTGTATCACGTGTACCTTCATCTAATTCTATTTACTTTGTTTTAGACCTAGCAAGCTACACTAAAACAGTTAATAAAATCTTACTTTGTGTTATAAAAAAAGTAACAATGTGCACTAAGTCTATGCTCTATAGCTATTTAAGTTGTCCAACAAAGGAAAAAGAATCCCCATTTAATCACCACCTCTAACATTCTATTCTTTTTACCAAGGTGTTTCATGCATGTTTCAGACCCAAGCAATGATGCTATATTTAGCTTCTATGACAGGGTATACCCTGAATACATTTATTCTTGTTCAATATCCTTTTACTACCCAATCCATTTCATTTAGCTCCATTATCTTTCTCATAATTGGTCTCCATGGATTGTACAAAAAAAAGAAACAATCCACACAAAAGACACCTTATAAACCTCCCCAGCTATTTTTAAAGTGAAACAGACACATCCTGTATCAGTAGCAAACTGGATTATACTGCACTGAGTTGAAGTTAGTGTACTGTTATGTTCACTGCAGTGCATGAAGTGTCATGATTATGCTCCAGAATTAGGAAATGACAGGCTTGTTAAGCACCTTTGTGACATGCTTTTGTTATGTACTAATTAATGCTGCAGTTTTGCACTATATCATTGACAACCGTCAGTGTCCACCACAGACAAGTAGTAGGAAACTCTCCAACATTTCATTCAGCCCATCTTTTTTTGAAGTTGTATAAAATGTCACTCAGAGACATCTTTAGCTGCAATGACAAATACCTCATTATCCACTAATTTGTATGTTTCTGAATCATGTGCAACTTCCAACTGTGCCAAGCAGCATTTTTCTATGGTAATTACTTCTGTCAGCCCATGCTTCATATTGGCACAGGAGCACCCATCAATTACTCTCTGACACTTATGGAGACAATCTCACACACACACACACACACACACACACACACACACACACACACACACACACACACACACACACACAAATCACCTGACACCAGTCATACCCTTGTAGTCATGCACACACACATGGTCACACACACACTCACACCCCCTACCATTACTTATCCAATGTACTTCCCTAACCTTACCTGCAGTGTGGTCTCTCTCATTGATTATAATGGGGGATTGCAGCATTTGGACATGATAATTATCATGGGCGGCCATGCTAATTTACACACCTGAGTGATTCTCTATAAATCCCTTTCTAAGACCCCTCTTCAGGTCATTGCCAGCTCTAGGACTCCCTCCATGAATCAGGACATCCACTCAGCTTACTTGATTCTGCTTGAGTCAATCAAAATACAACCAAACACCCTGATTCTGGGTGACTTTAATTACCGTCCATAGACTGAGTAAATTATACATATTCTAACTCACTTGCTCAAATGTTCCTGGACTTCATTAACTTCAATGCCCTGGACCAGCTGGTTGACATATCCCCAAAGTGCTCAAACATCCTGGACCTGGTGCTCACCAACATGGGAGACCACTGCACCACTCCCATTGTGTGTCCATCCTTGGTGAGATCTGACCCCAAATCAGTCTCACTAGATGTAACTATAATACAAGACCACCACTTCGCAACAACTAGACTAAAAAACTTTTCCAAGGCCATTTACAGCCTCTTACATGATGGCATAAATAGCTTCATAGCCCCTCCCCCCACTGATGGAACAGACACCTATGCTGAGTTATACACAAATGCTTTATACAAGCACCTGTACATTTGTATTGACTCTGCCGTACCTGACAGAACCAAAGCAAGATCTTATAGGAAAAACAAACCTGCCTGGTAGACAGCTGCCATTAATAGGCTTTGCAATAAAAGAAAGAAATTGCTGTCTAAAAGCAGGAAGGTATGGTCTCAGAACTGAAAACACTCCCTTCACTCTTTCAACTTAAACAAGCAAATAAGACTTCTAGTGAAGTCCCCAAAAGCTAACTACAAATCAAAATTAGCTTCCCTAGCTAAGGATAACCACAAGGCATTCTTTAGTTACATCCATAACCTCAAAGGTAAGGCCCAGATTTGTGCTGAACTTGTAGTTAATGGTACTACATATATACAAACTGTGGATATCGCAAACCTGCAGGCTGACAGGTTCAGTGAAAAGTTCACTACCCTGTCCCCACCACATATACCGCAATGCATCCCAATCCAAACACCTGTCCCCCACCTAGTATCTCCAAGGTTCAGGTCTTAAATGCCCTCTCCAAGGCCAAAAGCACAGCCTCTATGGGACCAGACAACATCCTGGCCTGTGTTTTACATAGGTTAAAACAGGAATTAGCATCACCATTGAGCACGCTTTTCAGTCACAGCCTAAGCACTGGCTTCCTCCCAGTGGAATGGAAAACAGCTACCATCATCCCTTTGCACAAAGAGGGTGCATCCATGGACCCCGAGAACTACAGACCCATTAGCCTAACCAGCCTTATCTGCAAAGCCATGGAACGAATCATCATGGACCTTATTAACAAAGATATAGGAACTCTCCAAATATTTGACCCCACCCAGTCTGGCTTTGTCAAGGAGAGAGCATGCCTGTTAAACTTGGTGGATTTCTTCAAGACAGTCACCAAAGCTCTAGACAAGGGTCAGTCTGTGCATATGACCTACCTAAATTTAGCCAAGATCTTTGACACAATCCTCCACTCAGGCATCATTGATAAACTCACCTAGCTGGGTATCAACCCATAAACTGTCAGGTGGGTTGCAAACTGGCTCATTGATAGAACTCATACAGTCAAAATAAGGGACTCCACCTCCTCCAGCAGACCTGTAACCAGTGGTGCTCCATAGGGATCAGTTCTAGGTCCTCTACTATTCAGAATCTACTTCTCTAAAATGCAGGCTAAAACTAAAGGACTATGGCTGATAAAGTTTTCTGATGACTGCAAACTGGGAGCTGTCATTGAAACCCATAGTGATGTCAACATCCTGCAAGAAGGTCTTATGCAGACTAATGACTGGTGCCAAAGTCATGGTCTTAAACTTAATGCAAAAAATGCATTATCTCCCCTTCGGCAAGGGTGATGTTCCTGCAAACTACCACATCAATAGCAATAACCTAAACACACAATCAGTGGTGAGAGATGTGTGCACACAGGTTGACAGCAACCTTAACTTCAATCACCATGTCTCCACAGTAGTAAGAAGGGTATTTTATATTGCTTATTTCATAAGGGCATTACCTCCAGAAACAAAAAGAGGTTATAACCACCCTGTACTCTTCCCTGATTGGGCCAATAATAGAGTACAATGCTCCCTTTAGTATGTTCCTTTCCAAACACCTGCAGCAATTGGAGAAACCACAAAGCTTCAATACAAAGAAAATTCAGGGTCTTCAAAATCTGCCTTATGCGAACAGACTAAAATCATTGTCATTTTACTCTGTGTCATACAGACATCTCAGAGACAACCTGTGCCTTGCATATAGAGCAATCTCTGACCCATCTTTTATGGAAATGCTGCACATTCACAAGTCAAATGACACACTGGTCACTCATTCAGAGGACCTTAACCTGGTATGTGGCATCAACAGAACTTTCTGGAGAGACAAATATGTTTCACAGAGGTTGCCCAACCTTTAGAACAAGCTTCCTATTCATGTTAAACAAAGCCCCTCATTAGCCCTATTTAAGCGCAATTTGGATGATTGGATGTGTAACTGGAATGACACCCCAGGGGTTTCACCTGTTTCCCTCTTGGACAGGGGCAATAGGTGCTGATTTTAGTGTCTGCTTGAACCAGACAACCTTGGGAACATGGGTTGAACATGGCTAGGTTTATAAGGGCCCTGGGGTCATTAGTCTAGCAACCTCCTATGATCCTATGATTTCCATGGGACAGCAAATGGCTGATTAGCATTAGCCATTCCCCCAGAATGCTCCATTATCAGTTAGTACAGCTGTTGGTACAGCCCACTGCAGTGATTCACCACCTGTGTGAAATCACTGCTATGAGCCTGCAGATGAATAAAAAATGGGCTA
Source organism: Protopterus annectens (assembly GCF_019279795.1). Taxonomy (NCBI): domain Eukaryota; kingdom Metazoa; phylum Chordata; order Ceratodontiformes; family Protopteridae; genus Protopterus; species Protopterus annectens. The sequence continues at coordinate 435,221,540 of NC_056749.1, forward strand.
CTGCAAGTGGTTGGCCACTTGTATTAGGGTTTACCACTTACAGTAAGCTTTTCCTAGGGACTCTTCAAAGCAAGGTGTATTCCAGAACAATGTGTTTAAAGTCTGGATATGAAATGTCAACACAGTAAACAGATAGAGAGTAATACTTTTAGGAGGGCAGTATTTCGCTGAACAACTGGGCAAGATTGCTGTCTGTATTACTAAACACGTGTGACTCATAAGTTTGCAGCACTGGCCCCACGGTGTGGGATGAAACCATGATGACTAATGCTAAGAAGTCTATGGTTCATCATATAGCTAACTAGTTGTGAAATGAAAGCCTTTCTTAGGCATCTTATATGATTTATTAAGATGCTGTAAAAGTGCTAATACTTTCTTTGTGCAGTGGATATACAACAGCATGCTTCCAGATATTTTCTGTGATTCTGTGATTAAGTAGAAGCATGAAAAGGCAGACTGTTTTAGGACGTCTTTTTACCCATTGTTTTAGTTTATTGGTTGGAATATTTTGCAGATACCCTAATGGTTATGGATATCAGCTGGGTATGACAATGCTGTGTTTCTAAAGGTTAGCCAACAATTCCGCTTATGCCGTGCTGATGATACCATAAGAAGGCTAAAACATGCATGTCCACAGCTAATAGGGTTTGGCTTTATTGGACTGAAGTTATCCATAAATAGACTTAAAAAGAAAAAAGTCATGGACATTCAGAATTGCCACTTAGCTGAAACAACTAGTGTCCTTAAAGGGTTATTTACATATATCCAATGTTGCCTCTAATACAAGAGATTTAAAGCCGTGTGTGCCTCCAGGCATTTCTGCAGTTACCTCCTAATGTGCCTCTAGGCATCAAATATTGCCTGCTCATTTTTGCATTAATAATTCCAAAATCATGCTACATACAGGTATCAGAATATTTTTATCTTGAAGCATACATGATAGTAAACGTAACTGTATTGATACTTTCCATGACAAACTGAATAAAAACCACAAACTGCATTGATGAACTTGCAAAAACAAAAAAGCAGGCAACGTGTCAGCTAAATCCACAAAGATGAACCACCACTTAGAATTATAAAATGATCGCAAGCTTTATTCCAAAAATAAAACTGTATTAAAATGTTAGCGCTTTTGTTTAAATAAATATAAAAATTCTTCAGACATCATTTTAAATTTTTCCCTCCATTTTAAATACATTTCCTTGTAGTGGCATAATTTCCTCTTAAACAAGTAACATTTCATTTAAAGCAATATTCCGTTTAAAAAACACACAAAACAATGCTGCCCCATTCATGCATATAAAACCTTATTCAACTCTAAATTCATTAATGAATACACTTTAACAAAGACAATATATATCATTATAAATTATCTATTTATTTCCTTTGTGAAATGCATTTATTTTATCTTACTTCTTTCTAACGCATTAAGCTTCAAGATTGGAGTTATAGAACTCCGTTCATTGATTCCTGGCCAGCTGTCTACTTGTACCTTTACTTGCCATTCAAGCTCTCTCAATTCTAATAACAAGCCCCATGCTTTTTTATCATCTGTTACTACACTGTCAATAATGATGTAGCTAAATTGGTGCCCTGGATGGTATTTTACATGCTTTGCTAAGGCATTAGATAAATTCATTTTTCTAATGGCATATTCATGCTCATATACATGTTGGGAGAATTTTCTCTCCATTTTTCCTATGTAAAAAGCTAAACATAATTTGCACTTACTTAAATATACCACTGCCTTAGATTCACAACTGTATTTTCCTTTTATCATATATTTTTTGTTTCATATAATAAATTCATTATTAATTTCTATTTTGTGGCACCATTTACATGCACCACACCTCCTCATGCCATGCAGGACACTTTCACTATAATTCTCTTTATACAGGATTATTTCTTTTAAATTTTTCCCTCTCCTGTTAACAATACATGGCTTTACACCTAATATGTTTCTAAACTCTTCTTCTTCATTTAATATGACCCAGTTTTTTTTCAAAAATCCATTTAAGTAGTCTGAAGTCTTCACTATATGTTATAATCAGTGCTTCTAAGAACTTATTATTGTTTCTCTCCACTACATCTTGTATTCTGTGTGAATCAGCGTTATCTATTATTATTTCTTCTATATCATGTGTCCTCATTTCACTTAAAATGTTTCCTTATGTAAAATGGGTTTAAAATAACCTATGTCTCTTTTGATTCTGACTTCTTCTATGATTTCATCAATGAATTCACCTGGGTATGCCCTAGCACAAAACATAGACCTTAGATTGGTGCATTCTTCAATGAAGTCTTGTTCTTTTGTTACCATCCAGGCAGCTCTAACTACCTGCCCTTTTATCACAGATCTTTTTTGGTGTGCTGGATGGGAGCTGTTATAGTGCAATAAACTATTCGAATAAGCTTCCTTCCTGTATATCTGCACTATATATCTTTCCTTTATGTTGTATTTTATAAGTTTAATATCTAAGTATTCCATGAAATCAAGCCTAACTTTCCATGTGAATTTCAAAAAGGTTGATGTTCCATTAATATACTCCAGAAATTCTTCTGGGATGCTTCTAGGCCCTTTCCAAATATCTGTGGAAGCATGGAGGTGTTTAGGTGAAATGGCAGTGGAATTTTTAACTAGATTGTTTAATGAAATCTTGGAAAGTGAGAGGATGCCTGAGAAATGGAGAAAAAGTGTTTTGGTACCAATTTGTAAGAATCAGGGTGATGTGCAGAGCTGTAGTAACTACAGAGGGATTAAACTGATCAGTCACAGCATGACGTTATGGGAAAGAGTAGTGGAAGCTAGGTTAAGAAGGGAGGTGATGATTAGTGATCAGCAGTATTGTTTCATGCAAGGAAAGAGCACTACAGATGCAATGTTTGCTCTGAGAGTGTTGATGGAGAAGTACAGAGAAGGTCAGAAGGAGTTGCATTGTGTCTTTGTGGATTTAGAGAAAGCATATGACAGGGTGCCTACAGAGGAGGTGTGGTATTGTATGAGGAAGTCGGGAGTGTCAGAGAAGTATGTAAGAGTGGTACAGGATATGTACGAGGGTAGTGTGACAGCGGTGAGGTCTGCGGTGGGAGTGACGGATGCATTTAAGGTAGAGGTGGGATAACATCAAGGATCAGCTCTGTGCCCTTTCTTATTTGCAATGGTAATGGACAGGTTGACAAACGAGATCAGACAGGTGTCCTCGTGGACTATGATGTTTGCAGATGACATTGTGATCTGTAGTGAGAGTAGTGAACAGGTGGAGGATACCCTGGAGAGGTGGAGATATGCTCTAGAGAGAAGAGGAATGAAGGTCAGCAGAACTAAGACAGAATATATGTGTGTGAATGAGAGGGAGGATAGAGGAATGGTGAGGGTGCAGGGAGTAGATTTGGTAAAGGTGGACGAGTTTAAGTACTTGGGATCAACAGTTCAGAGTAATGGTGAGTGTGGAAGAGAGGTGAAGAAGAGAGTACAGGCAGGATGGAGTGGGTGGAGAAGAGTATCAGGAGTGATTTGTGACAGACGAGTACCAGTAACAGTGAAAGGGAAGGTCTACAAAAGGGTAGTGAGACCAGCTATGTTACATGGGTTGGAGACAGTGGCATTGACCAAAAGGCAGGAGTCAGAGCTTGACCTGGCAGAGTTGAAGATGTTAAGATTTGCACTGGGTGTGACGAGGATGGACAGGATTAGGAATGAGTATATTAGAGGGTCAGCCCAGGTTGAAAGGTTTGGAGACAAAGCCAGAGAGGTAAGATTACGTTGGTTTGGACATGTGCTGAGGAGGGATGCAGAGTATATTGGGAAAAAGATGCTAAGGATGAAGCTGCCAGGTAACAGGAAAAGAGGAAGGCCTAAAATAAGGTTTATGGATGTGGTGAGAGAGGACATGCAGGTGGTTGGTGTGACAGAGCAAGATGCAGAGGACAGGAAGAAATGGAAACAGTTGATCTGCTGTGGCGACCCCTAACGGGATAAGCCAAAATAAGAAGAAGAATCATCCTGGAATCTGAAATAAGATTTAAGATATTTATGGAACTCAGTATTAAACACATATTTCCTTTCCCAATATGCCATGATGATATTCGCGTATGCTCCCCCACATGGTGATCCCATTGCGATGCCTCTATTTTGCAAATAATAGTTACCATTAAACACAAACATAGTTGTTGTTCAAAACTAATTCAAGCATCTCTACTAATAAATTAGCTTTATCCTGGGGTATGTCATTTGTATGTAACATCTCAGTCCATTCAACTCCTATATCCTGCGGAATGACTGTATATAAGTTACATACGTCATCAATAGTGACCAATATGTCTTCCTTGTTATATTCTATGCTATTCCTATGTTGTAAGAAGGCCCAAGAATCCTTACATATTTGCTCTTCATTTCTCAGAATGTGTTTTAATTCAAAATCAATGTATTTCGCACATGCCGATGTGATGGAATCTTTTCCATCGACTAGTGGTCGTATAGGTGGATTGTTAATAGATTTATATATTTTTGGTGTCCCAAAAAAATACTGGAACTCTAGGAGGTGAAACATTTAAATAATTATACAAATCTATATCAATCCTTCTATCTATAAACATGTCATTTAATTGCATGTAAATTTTTTTGTATGCCCCATTCAGTTCATTCAAGGAAACGTTTTGATACGTGTCCGTATCCAAGATGCCTTGCATTCTGTTGTTGTAGTCATATAAATCCATGATGACTGCCCCCCCACCCTTATCCGGTTTCATTATTCGTATTTTTTTCTTTCTGTAAGTGTGATAATGTGAACTGTTCATTTTTACTAAAGTTGTTCACAATTTTCTTATCATATTTATACTTATTTAAGTTCTTAAGATCTATTTCACATATCTTTTCATAAAGTGACAAACGAGGATGGAGGGGTGGGTTATATGTACTACTAATACTATACATACTTCTATGTCTCAGTATTCTACTTTGGTATAGCAATTTCAAATTCATTTTCCTTAAATATAATTTTAAATCTAAAACAGTTTTCGCGAAATTGCTTTGTACTGCAGGCACAAATGTCATCCCTTTAGCAAGTAAATCTGCTACTTCACCATCAACATGCACATTTGAAAAATTATACACTTTAAAATCTTCATTTTCATTTTGCACTATAACATATTCATTTTCACTTCTAATGTCAGAATCAACATCAACAATACTGATCATGTCATTTTGTTCATATTCATAAACATTCAAGTCCTCCAATGTTTGTTTTTGGGCCTCGCCCCTTGAAACCCCACTTGTTGCTGGTTTACATATTGTTGTGGGTTGTTTTTATTGTTTTTAATCCTCTCCAATCTCCTCAAGGCCGGGTAGTTTTGATTATAGAAATTCTGGTTATCACTATGACTCTCCATTTCTCCAGCTTCTGTTATACTTTCATATGCTACTCTTTTTTTGTTTATATTTTTATTATTGTTGTTCCGATTCTGGGAAATTGGGGGTCTCGGATATGCTAAACCATTTGCATATTCGTTTATATCTCTTTCCAGTTTGCCAATCTTTCCACTCTTGAACCTTTCAATATGTTGGTCTATACTATTGTAAATTCGAAGATGTTCATATTTACATTGCTCATATTGATTGTCTTCCCTAATGGCATTATCCAAAACTGCCACCTCTTTGCTCAATTCATCTATTACTTTTTTGTTGTTTTCTACAAGCAATTCTAGTAATTCATAATGAAAAAGCTTGAGCAAATCAATGTGCTATGCAGAGTTTTCTATCAGCCCTGTGGGGAAGCTCCACATACGCAACCCCTTGGGAATGACTTTCACTCTCATGCATTCACCTAGGTAAGCATTCTCCAATTGTAATTTTTTACATTGCATGAGCTTGTTATCAAAGTCGGACAGCTTACCATTTAATGTCCCTTCTCCTTGAGTTTCTTTGAAAGAGAATGCTGTTGTTAACCAGTCATTTAATTTCGGCACCTCTCTCCTCACGCCGTTGTTGTTAAAATTCGGTCAATTCTCTTCCATTGTGCATGCTCCGTTTCCTTGATTCCCACCATAGTTAGTTTGTAGCTCCTCATTGGTGTTCACTTTGCTGGACCCAAGCAAACTATGTTGTGACCTAAGGCATTGTGGTGTAAAGTCAAACGTGACTTCTGAATTAATGCTGCTTGTTGTACTGGCGTTTTGAGCAGGCTGCCTACCAAAGTTGCCAGTATTTCTGCTCATACCCATCTTTTCATAGATGTTGTCAATTCGGTGTGTCAGCTGCATGATTAGGGCTGTTCACTGTCCTATAGACCCTTCGGTCCCTCCATTTACTGATCATTAGATAAATTGTTCTCTTGGGAATCAGTCGACCTGTTGCTACTTTCCATGACAAACTGAATAAAAACCACAAACTGTGTTGATGAGCTTGGAAAAGCAAAAATGCAGGCAACATGTCAGCTAAATCCACAAAGACGAACCACAACTTAGAAGTATAAAATGATCGCAAGTTTTATTCCAGAAATAAAACTGTATTAAAATGTTATATCATCATGACATTTTGGGAAAGGAAATATGTGTTTAATACTGAGTTTAATACTGAGTTCCATAAATATCTTAAATCTTATTTCAGATTCCAGGACGATATAAGTATAATTTGGAATGGGCCTAGAAGCATCCTAGAAGAGTTTCTGCAGTATATTAATGGAAAAACAACCTTTTTGAAATTCACATGGAAAGTTAGGCTTGATTTCATGGAATACTTAGATATTAAACTCATAAAAGCTAACATAGAGGAAAGATATATAGTGCAGATATACAGGAAGGAAACTTATTCGAATAGTTTATTGCACTATAACAGCTCCCATCCAGCACACCAAAAAAGATCTGTGATAAAAGGGCAGGTAGTTAGAGCTGCCTGGATGGTAACAAAAGAACAAGACTTCATTAAAGAATGCCCCAATCTAAGGTCTATGTTTTGTGCTAGGGCATACCCAGGTGAATTCATTGATGAAATCATAGAAGAAGTCAGAATCGAAAGAGACATAGGTTATTTTAAACCCATTTTACATAAGGAAACATTTTAAGTGAAATGAGGACACATGATATAGAAGAAATAATAATAGATAACCCTGATTCACACGGAATACAAGATGTAGTTGAGATAAACAATAATAAGTTCTCAGAAGCACTGATTATAACATATAGTGAAGACTTCAGACTACTTAAATGGATTTTTGAAAAAACTGGGTCATATTAAATGAAGAAGAAGAGTTTAGAAACATATTAGGTGTAAAGCCATGTATTGTTAACAGGAGAGGGAAAAATTTCCAGTATAAAGAGAATTATAGTGAAAGTGTCCTGCATGGCATGAGGAGGTGTGGTGCATGTAAATGGTGCCACAAAATAGAAATGAATAATGAATTTATTATAAGAAACAAAAAATATATGATAAAAGGAAAATACAGTTGTGAATCTAAGGCAGTGGTATATCTAAGTAAGTGCAAATCATGTTTAGTTTTTTACATAGGAAAAACGGAGAGAAAATTCTCCCAACGTGTATATGAGCATGAATATGCCATTAGAAAAATTAATTTATTTAATGCCTTAGCAAAGCATGTAATGAGAGAGCTTGAATGACAAGTAAAGGTACAAGCAGACAGCTAGCCAGGAATCAATGAACGGAGTTCTATAACTCCAATCCTGAAGCTTAATGCATTAAAAAGAAGTAAGATAAAATAAATGTGTTTCACAAAGGAAATAAATAGATAATTTATAATGAATTTAGAGTTGAATAAGGTTTTATATGCATGAATGGGGCAGCATTGTTGTGTGTGTTTTTTTAAAACTGAATATTGCTTTAAATGAAATGTTACTTGATAAAGAGGAAATTATGTCACTATAAGGAAATGTATTTAAAATGGAGGGAAAAATTTAAAATGATGTCTGAAGAAGTTTAATATTTATTTAAACAAAAGCGCTAACATTTTAATACAGTTTTATTTTTGGAATAAAGCTTGCGATCATTTTATACTTCTAAGTGGTGGTTCGTCTTTGTGGATTTAGCTGGCATGTTGCCTGCTTTTTTGTTTTTGCAAGTTCATAACTGTATTGATATTTGACCTCTGTCAATGAGTATTTGTTGGAACTGTAAGGTGATAAGTTCATTTTTAAAGGCTGAAACCACACTCACTGGGGGTTAAAGATACACACTCAAAAGAGCTGTACTGGAGGGAATGAGTTTTAAGGAATCACAAAATGGAAAGTCTAGCCTTGCTAGATATTTCTTTTGGTAATCAGTCAAGTGATCACATAGAGCATCAGAAATATAACCGACTGCTTTAAAATTATTACAGTTAGATATAATGATCCAGTTAGCAGAAGAGTGCATCCTGGTGTGTTTAATAGTCTTGTTTGCCTGGTGAGAAGTTAAGCTAGGTTACAAAGATTTGAATCAGGGTCAGAATATGGGCACAAGTTATTTCACTGAATATCAACATTGATTAGAATCTGTAGATCAGAGCTAAAATTCATTGTAAGCCAGTGTACAGGTTTATCAACTGCTGAATAAACTCATGTGCTACGGTAAATTAAAATCTCCTAATCTGCTGCTACCACATCAAATCTTCTAAAGCTAGCTATGAAAACAGAATTGCAGCAGACAGTAAAGACAACCACAAGGCCTTCTATAGTTATGTAAAGAATCTCCACAGCAATACCCAGATTTGCTCTGAACTACTACACAATGTTACCTCCTATACCAAGCCAACAGATATTGCCAATATACTGGCCAACAGATTCAGTGCCAACCTTACCCCTCTCTCCCCCACCAAAGGGCTAATCACTATACCAGTAGATTCCAAGGCACCCAGTATTACTGCTGCACAGGTTAAAATGCACTGTCCAAGGCCAAGAATACAGCTTCTATGGGACCTGACAATATTCCTAGCTGTGTTCTACATGAACTACAGAGTGAACTGGTACCTCACCTGTGTGCCCTGTTCAGTCACAGCCTCACCTCAGGCTTTGTCCCTACCGAATGGTGCACTGCTACAGTCATCCCTCTCTACAAAGGAGGAGCGACTACAGACCATGGGAACTATCACCCCATTAGCATCCCATGGGCTAGGCTTGTAAAAGCTCCAGGGCCATTAGCCTAGTACACGTCTATGGACCTATTATACAAAGCAAGTAAGACTGATGTGTTTGTTACTGTTTGTGTTTATTTATATAATCCCTGTTTCACTATTCTAACATCCTCATATTTCACCTCCTAGTCACACATAAACCCTAATGTTTAAGACATTCACTCATTTTAACTAAACACCTGAGACTAGTCACCTGAGCTTAGACACAACTATCTTCTCCCATACTCTACTTTCTCTAATGGTGGTGTAATCTCTTTACTTCTATAATTAATTATTTTTGTAATGACAATTTCTCTTCTCCTTCCCTGTGTTTACTGTTTCAGACTAAATTTGTATTATACATCTAATGATTCACTGCCATTTTCCTGTTACACTGTATGCTGTGATAATAGTGCTGTTTGTTATACTTCATGTTTTGTATTTTTCTATTTTTAGCTGTCAGACTGAACATGTAAATGGTCTAGAGAGGCCAGTGTTCTACCCCCTGTTTAACAAATTTAAATAAATAAAGGAGGTTGGCATAATGGTTAAGGTGTTTAAATTTCAGTTACAAGGTACAGGGTTTGATTCCCACATGGGGTAATTGGCTAGGCTTAAACTGGCCCAGAAGGGCTGTTAGCCTAGTACTAATCTATGAACCTAAATACTTACTGGGGAATATTTGGCTCGAATGGCAATGCTAACTGCTCCATTGTATGTTCTGCCTTGCCTGTATATCCTTTAGTTATGAGGGTTGATCAGAAATGTACACTATTGGCCATGACTCAATGGTGGTGAGGATATCTTGAAAGTTGTAGGCCATCCATGCATATGTGTCTTTTATTTTGTTGCTTGTGTGTTGACAATTAATATTTACATTTCTTAGGATGTGTAGATCATTCTTAGGGGTGCTGAAGGAAATATAAAAATAGCATTAGGTAATAGTGCCCATATATGGATTTTATATAAACACATTGTACAATTAGCTTTGCTAGGGTGTTAATACTGTTTTAGGCTTCTAAGGTATTATCTGAACTAGTCAAAAGGTTGTTTTTCTTAAACAAAAGGTATCTCATACAATTAGCAATTGGTCTCAGACTGCAGGATAGATAAGTGCAAGAAAGCAATGCATCAGAAGACTCTATGCAAAATATTAAATAGACATCCATCACCATATAGCTTACAGAGTACACATTTAACTAGATTAACTTGAAAGAGCGCTAGATTACGTTTAAGTTTAAAGGCTGCCCATTTGCTGATGCCTGTAAAAAATGAGGCCGTTTACCCATTCAAGAGATCATAGTAGACCCATACCAGTCTATGGACATACACAATATCCTTGTTACACTATAAGCAGTAAATTAATCTAAAATGTTTATTAAAGTGCTTTAATGTAAGCACTGCACAGAATGAAATACAAATGTCAGAGAGGAATTCGAGCAACTTACATAACTTAGAGCTAACAAAATGTTCCACCATAAATTGGCAAGAGGGTGCCCTAATTTGCATGTAATTAGGCATTTTGGACAGGGTAGGCTGACTGTAACAAAATGAAAAAGATCAAGGCAACAGCAATCCAGACGGCATATCTAAAATTGTTCTTATAAACTTAGAATGTTGATACAATAATAAGCTTTGCATTAACATACACTTTATAAAGGATATGAAGTCTAAAATTGAAATATTGGTTATTATTTAGTGAGTTCAGTCTTCTGTGATTTGCCAGAAAACTGCAAATTTTATATGGATTAAGTAAAAGATTTGAGGTAAAAATCTAAGCATTCTACAAAATGCTACGACAGTTGAGAGGCATGCTTTATAAAAGCCTTTGCAGTGGCGACACATGTCTGTGCAGCTTACTAAATTGATCACATTATATACTAAATTTATTGTATCTATTTTAGTCAAGCAGGTGTTTGTTACATACAAAAGCACAGCTAATCAGTTCATTAAATGTGTAATAATCGTCTACTTTTTGGGGGCGGACACTACTAACTGACTAGCATTTATCCAACTCTTTTGTCTTTTGATTTCCTGGAGAAGTTTTTATGGACTTTAATATTTTGTGGCAAACTGAGAAATGATCCAGTTCTAAAGGGAAGTGCCTTTATGATGTGTGCATTTGTACAATCTCCTAGTTATTCTTTTTATTTTCCAGAGAATTTAAAGTGGATGACTTGTTAATAATTTCACAATAGGTGTTGCACTTTACATTTGGATAATATCCATTCAAAGCTGACAATATGTTATTACATTTCGTAATGTTTTCCAAACTTTTGTACTGATATGCACCTTTTGCTATTTTTAGCAAATTCGCTCAAGCTCATTACACTTCAGTTAATATGAGTGACAGTACTTGGGCAGATCTGTTAGTCTGTTCTGTGATTTCCTGAGACATTTAAAATGAGAGTCTTGTTAATATAAACTGACAATAAGTACTGCACACAGAGGATGATATAACCAGCTTGTGAATGCAGTAGCACAATTAACAAGGTGTTATTAAGTATTATCATGTTAGTTACTAAAGTGCAAATTGTTTTGTGAGCAAGTCAGTGTTTAGCTGTTTTTAAGAGACTTGTGAAATATCCAGTCTAATATCATTTGCATATTGCAACATCTGAATTGTAAGAACTGCTTATATAAGTTGGACTGCATTTATTTACTCAATTGTTTTACATGCTTTATATTAGATGTTTATTACTGTAGTACAAAAGGACAAGTTATTGCCTTTCTCTCTTAAATATTAGACATCTGTTAATAATATATATATATATATATATATATATATATATATATATATATATATATAGGGATAACTATTGTATTTCTGCTCTGAATAGAAATGCATGAATAATAAGAAAGCAGTGAATACTAGACTGAATGCTAAGGAAAAGAAGAGAAGATCCAGAGACCACCCAGAAGCTAAAGAAAAAAGGAGACTTTATTCATCAATTCTGGCCAGTAAATTGTACGAATAAAAGTGGATGAGATGAGCAGAAAGGAATACAAAGAAAGGGAAATGACAGTTACAAGAAAAATAGACGAAACACACATGGAAGTGTTAAAATTCATTGTGAATTTAATGCAATGCATCAAAAATAATGACAAGTATATGGAAACAGCAGATAATACCCTGTCAAATCACTGTGATGAAATAACAGAAATCAGAGCATCTTCAAAATGAGAGACTGGTGGAAGTAGAAGCAATGCTAAAAGAAATAAAAGAGAAAATAATGAAGGACAAAAATGTAGTCACCCAAGGAGTAAACGCCCCGCACACCAAATACAATCCAGTAACAAGTAAAATAGTAATAACTAGGTGTCGGGACGAACAAAGGCTGCTTCTATAAAAACTCATCCAATAAGAACCAGTATCTTCCTAAAAATCTTGCTATATTCAGAAAAAAGAAACAGTGGTAAGTGCTTTCACCCTGATAGGGCTTCCTCAGACCATATACAAACATACGTAGCCATTCATCATTATAAAGAGAAAAAGGTGCCAAATTAAAAATCCATTCTATTAATTAAAGTGACAGCTTACTACAAAGCAGAATATATGACACAAATAAACACATTAATGCATACATAAAATATGTATACAACTATGTGAACTTATTGGTATACAAATTCATTAAAAACCATGAATATCTAAAAACAATGTTAAACTGCTCGAACAACAATTTTATAACATAAGTGGAATGCTAATTCCTAAACCTAGTCCCCCCATAAAAAACTCCAAAAATTCCATCATTCTAAAACATGTCTATAAGAAGGAGACTGATTCCTATATCTGACCCCAGTACCTAAAAGTACTATGACAGAAAAAGACAGTGAATACAACACTACTATCTCAGCCCTCTCGATTTAAGAAAGGGCTTCAGTGGCATCTTATCATTTAAACCTGGGAGGGTGTCAGCCCTCAACCTAATGATCCACTTCACTTCTTGTGTCTCAGTTCTGTTCCTTATATCCCCTCCTCTGAAATTACAGGGGATAACTTCCATAACTCTGAAACTAAACTCATGTGTATCATCAGTACAACTGATGTGTTTGGATAAGGCGTTAACAGTGGATCTAATCCTAATTTGATAAAGATGTTCCCTAATTCTGTCCCTTAGCCTTCTGTCCGTCTTTCCAACATAGAATGCCCTGCATACTGAACAGGATGCAGGGTATATCACATGTTCTGACATACAGCTGGTAGTGACTTTAAACTCATATCTCATACCATTATTAGGATGTATAAAAGTAATGCTGGAATCAATGTATGAACAAAAATTACATTGGTTGCAGGGTAATGTCCCTATCTGCTCATGACCACCTCTACTCTGTTTGGGATGACACAGTAACATCTTTAAATTGGGTTTCTTCTTATACACAAACTGTGGGGTTTCCCCTATTACCTCTTTAATATCAGGATCCACTGTCAACACCTCCCAATGCATTCTAATTGCATCCATCTATGTTGTTGTTGTGTCTTTCGGCTTTTCCCGATTAGGGGTCGCCACAGCGGAACTCCGGTCCGCTAATAATTGGCAGTAGATTTTTAAGTGCCGAGTTGCCGGCCCTGATGCACAACCTTCAATGAAGGTATGCCCATTCATGCATGTCTCCACACAGAAGACGCTCTAGCTGAGAATCGAACAGGACAACGTCTTACTGTGAGGCGACAATGCTACTGCAGCACCACCACCGCATCCATCTATGTACTTTCTGTTATTCTATCCTGTTCTGGAATACTATATCTTGTAGGCATTCTATACACCTGAATGCTCATACTATTAAACCTCTGACTACTAAGTAGGCTATGAATCTGTATATTAATACTAATTTTGTAATGATAGTACTAAATCCTGACTGTTTACTCATGTGATTTATGATTACTGTAAATCATTTGAACTTGCAATCTATTGTGTGTGGTGTTTTATACTACACTCTACATGTGTTATCTATTATTTGTGATGTTTGCATTGTACTGTGTATGTACAGCTTTTTTTCTCCTGGGCCTATGCTCAAAAGGAGCCTTTTTTAGCTCAGCTAGATATACAAAGTAAACAAAAGCAATACATAAAAATAATTAAATGTTATTATTATACATTTTGAATAAATTGCATTTATTTAAACTGTATTTGCTTTAACACTGCTACACACTCAGTTGTGGTAGCTTGCACTACACCTTCAATTGTTTTTAGTGCTGTTTTAGCTGCTTTCTGAAAAAAAATTCTATGCTTGTTTCTTGCCTTTCCTGTAACTAGTCTAGTCCAGATACAGATTTGCTGTATTCAGGACTGTTAGTAAGCTTCTAAGCCCCCCAAGCCTTTCTGTGTTGGAGAGAAGCCTTCGGGCTTATCAGTGGGAGTGGTAAGCACTAGGTAGCCTATCTACTACAAGATGAGTGGTTTCTGGCCCAGAAAATGTAGCTTATTGGCCGTTTGGGCAGTTCTTTACATCTCTTTCAACTTTCTGGTTTAAAAGCCCACATCTGCACTGGTCTTCCACATTTCCTATAACTAGTCTAGTGATTAGTCTAGATACAGATTTGCTGTATCCAGGACTGTTTGCAAGCTTCTGAACCCCCCAAGCCTTTCTGTGTTGGAGAGAAGCCTTTGGGCTTATCAGTGGGAGTGGTAAGCACTAGGTAGCCTATCTACTACAAGAGGAATGGTTTTGGGCCCAGAAATTGTAGTTTATTGCCCGTTTGGGCAGTTTTTCTATCTCTTTCAACTTTCTGATTTAAGATCCCACATTTGCACTTGTTTCCTACCTTTCCTGTAACTAGTCTAGTCCAGGTACAGATTTTCTGTATCCAGGACTGTCTGTAAGTTTCTGAGCCCCCCAAGCCTTTCTGTGTTGGAGGGAAGCCTTCTAGCTTATCAGTGGGAGTGGTAAGCACTAGGTAGCCTATCTACTACAAGATGAGGGGTTTCCAGCCCAGAAATTGTAGCATATTGGCTGTTTGGGGAGTTTTATTCATCTCTTTCAACTTTATGGTTTAAAAACCCGCATCTGCCCTTGTTTTCCACCTTTCCTATAACTAGTCTAGTCCAGATACAGATTTTCTGTATCCAGGACTGTTTGTAAGCTTCTGAGCCCCCAAGACTTTGTGTGTTGGAGGGAAGCCTTCTAGCTTATCAGTGGGAGTGGTAAGCAGTAGGAAGCCTATCTACCACAAAAGGAGTTGTTTCTGGCCCAGAAATTGTAGTTTATTGGCCGTTTGAGGAGTTTTTCCCTCTCTTTCAACTTTCTGGTTTAAAAGCCCACATTTGCGATTTTCCCGCCTTTCCTGTAATTAGTCATGTCCAGATACAGATTTGCTGTATCCAGGACTGTATGTAAGCTTCTGAGCCCCCCAAGCCT
Source organism: Protopterus annectens (assembly GCF_019279795.1). Lineage (NCBI taxonomy): Eukaryota > Metazoa > Chordata > Ceratodontiformes > Protopteridae > Protopterus > Protopterus annectens. Next base: position 435,236,995 of record NC_056749.1, read on the forward strand.
TTCTGTGCTGGAGAGAAGCTTTCTAGCTTATCAGTGGGGGTGGTAAGCACTAGGTAGCCTATCTACCACAAGAGGAGTGGTTTCTGGCCCAGAAATTCTAGTTTTTTGGCAGTTTGGGCAGTTTTTCCATCTCTTTCAACTTTCTGGTTTAAAAGCCCATATTTGCGTTTGGTTCATACCTTTCCTGTAACTAATCTAGTCCAGATACAGAGATGCTATATTCAGGACTGTTTGTAAGCTTCTGAGTAGTGCCACTCACTAGGCTGAATAAGGAGATAGTAACAGTCAGCTGCCTGTCAGGCGCCAGGATCTGCCACATAACACATGCACTCAGTTCCCTCAACAAAAGGTACAAATATGACTCTGTCATTGTACATGTGAGTGTGAATGACCTGAGACTTATTTCCCTGGACTACATGAAAAGAAACATGGAGAAGCTCTCAGATTATGTAGCCCAGGCGGGTATGACCATAGCGCTGAGCAGCATCCTACCATCACCCAGAATGATACCACAGTACAAGCAGAAAATGATTGATTTCAACAATTAGCTAAGTTTCTGGTGCCATTCTAAGGGGATCCAGTATCTGTCTGCCTGGGATGACATAATTGACAGACCTCGATGCTTTGCCAGAGATGGCCTGCATCTGTCACCATAGGCTTCCGGATACTGGCCAAGGCTCTTGCCACCCCTATAGTGCCTTTTTTAGGTGGTGCTCCAAAGACCAAATTACCACCATAACAGCTACAAACAAATGCAATATGAGGGTCATGCTGTTCAAAGCTAGAAGTCGAAATCTCAAAATGCACTTGCTCGAAGCATTCCTTAAAAAGGAGAACATCGACATTTGTGTTGTAACAGAGATCTGGTTCAAGGCAGCAGAAAGCACCCCTGCACTACCAGGCTATAAGTCATTCCACACCTTTTGGCTCAAGAACTTGGACGGAAGCTCCAAAGTTGGTGGTGTTTCCATAGTCATAAAGGATGTGCACACCTCTAGACTGGTAGCCCAACATAAAGTATCTGAGATACTTCAGGTGCAGCTAACATTGGGTAAGACAACAATTCAGGTCATAGCCTGCTATAAGTCCCCAACCATGTCCCAAGACTCTCACTGCACATTCCTAAGCACCTTGGAGAATATTAGGGTCCAACCTAACACTCTCATACTGGGTGACTTCAACTACCCCTCCATTAAGTGGGAAAACTACTCATGTACCAATACACTTGCCCAACATTTCCTGGAATTCATTAATTCCAATGCCCTTGACCAGCTCTTTCTTACCGCCACTAGAGTTATCAATGTCCTTGACTTGGTCATTACTAACATGGGCAACCATTGCTCTACACCAGTAGTCAACTCCTCCCTGGTTAGATCTGACAACAAACTAATCACCTTGGAAATCCACATCCCTCCCACCCCCTGCAAAGGTAACCACCTTGAAAAACTTCTCCAAAGCTAACTTTGAGCTCCTAAAAACAGAGGTGGCTAACTTAACGGCACCCATGTAAATGAAGAATAGTTGCATGACCACAGAATCATATACCAATGCACTGTATAAACACGTACACAAATGCATGGATCTCGCCATACCCAATAGAACCAAAACACTCTCCTCCAAAATAAGGAAGCCAATCCTGTTTTCCCCTGCCATAAACAAACTCTACAACAGAAAGAGGAAACTGATGCAGAACAAGGGAAAGTCCCAAGACTGGAAAAACTCCCTTATCAGCCTCAACAAAAAGTTGAGATCCCTCATCAAATTCTCTAAAGCTAGCTATGAAAACAGAATTGCAGCAGATAGTAAAGACAACCACAAGGCCTTCTATAGTTATGTAAAGAATCTCCATGGCAACACTCAGATTTGCTCGGCACTACTGCACAATGGTACCTCATATACCGAGCCGACAGATTCAGTGCCAACTTTACCCACCCCCCCCAAGGACCAATCACAATACCAGTAAATTGCCAGGCACCCAGCATTACTGCTGCACAGGTAAAACAGCACTGTCCAAGGCCAAGAATACAGCTTCTATGGGACCTGACAATATTCTTGGCTGTGTTCTACATGAACTACAAAGTGAATTGGCACCTCACCTGTGTGCCCTGTTCAATCACAGCCTCACCTCAGGCTTTGTCCCTACCGAATGGTGCACTGCTACAGTCATCCCTCTCCCAAAAGGAGGAGTGACTACAGACCCTGGTAACTATCTCCCCATTAGCCTGATGAGTCTGATAATCAAAGCTATGGAATTCATCATCATGGACCTATTAAAGAAGGATATAGGGAATCTCCAAACTCTGGATCCTACACAGTTTGGTTTTGTGAATGGTAGTCCCACAGGGTTCAGTCCTGGGTCCACTCCTGTTTGGTATCTATTTCTCTGAAGTCCAAGCCAACATGAAGGGACTCTGGCTGACAAAGTTCACAGACGATTACAAGTTGGGAGCTATTATTAACTTCCCAAGTGACGTTGACATCCTACAGAAAGGCCTCTCTGAGACCAAAGACTGGTGTCAGAACCATGGCCTTAAGCTCAATGCCAAAAAATGTGCCGTCATCCCCCTTGGGAAAAACCCAGTTCCCTTGAATTACCACATTGATGGTAGACCACTGAACACAGACGGTGTTATAAGAGATCTGGGAACACAGGTTGACAGCAACCACTCTTTTGACCACCACATTGCCCTGTGGTCCGAAAGTCCTTCTATGTGGCACACCTCATTGCTAAGGTTTTGCATCCAGGAAGAAAGAGGTCATTGTCTCCTGCTACTCTTCCCTCATTAGGCCAATCATCGAGTACAATGCCCCATTTGGCATGTACCTTACTAGACACCTTCAACAACTGGAGAGGCGGCAAAAGTACCTCACAAAGAGGATCCTAGGCCTTAAACACTTGTCCTATATGGATAGACTCAAAAAAACTCCAACTATTCCTGGTCTCATATCACCTACTTAGAGGTGATCTCTGTTTGACTTACAAAGCCATGTCTGACAAAGCTCTGTTAGAAATGCTACATCTGAAGAAATCCCAATCCCTCCACACCACACACTTCAGGGACCTCAACCTCATTACCACAATCAACAGAACATGCTGGAAGGACAGGTTCATAACCCAGAGACTGCCCATGCTCTGGTATAGATTTCCCACACATGTCAAAAAGAACACCTCACTGGCCCTCTTCAAGAAAAATCTTGATGAGTGGATGGGAAATAGAAAATTTACCCCACGGATAACTTCAGTGGTTCTGCTCGACAGAGGTACTGGGAATTAAGGTCGGGTGGAACGATGCCAGGGTAATCCTATGGGCTAGGCTTGTAAAGGCTCCAGGGCCATTAGCCTAGTACACACCTATGAACCTATATAAAGAAAAAAATCTGCATATATCAAATAATACAAGTCAAGGAATAAAAACATCAAATCATCTTGATAGGGATTATGTTCACAATGTGTAAGGACTGAATGGTAATTCATAATTTATTTTATTTTATTTATTTTACATTTGTTAACCGGGATGGTCCGACTGGATACATGTCCTTTTTCAGCAGAGGCCCGGGGAGAAAAGCTCCAACAGAGTTACATTGATAATTAGGTACAGTAAATGAGCTGAAAGAACTTAACAAAAACATAGGCTATTTACATACAAGTACAAGACTGCCATTACTATTTCTGAGATTACTACAAATGTAACATTAATAACATATTAGCAAGGACGGTAGGCAGTATAATGACAGAGTTAGACAGGATACATATTTCTTTATCACAGTATACAAAGTACTTATCATCTTAGCTAGTTGTTTATGTTTTAGTTAATGGCACAGAGCTAGTCTGGGTTTGAGCAAGGACATAGCCAGTGTGACTTGAAGTGGAGTTTTAGACTATTTTTGAATTGACTTAGAGAAGTTGCAAGCGTGATGTTATTTGGGAGAGAGTTCCATATTTTACCAGTGGTGTTGGCAAATAAATTAAATTTAATTGGTAAATTTAATGTTGTAATAAATAAAAGTGTATGTGGAAAAAGACAGTGACAGAAAGAAAACATTTAGAAAGAACTATGACAGAAAAATAAATAGAGAAATACAGACAAATAAAGAGCATGAGAATGGTGAGGGCCTGATATAACTCATTAAAAATAAGAGTACAAAGATCAAAGGGTAACAAGGTTTAGTAGAAAATGAAGAAAAGGTTTAGATTGGAAAAGAAACAGGGTAAGGATAACAGAAAGCTGGTAGAAGAGTTAAAACAAAAAAGATAAAATATCTCAAAATGAAGTAAAATTGAATAGAAAAGATATGCAAGTGGTTAGTGATGAATGAAAATGAAGGCAAAAAGCTGATGAGAAGAGAATATAAAATAGGAAATTTCAAGAAAGAAAATTTGGTTTAATTCTTATGAAACAGTAATAATGCGGAAGAAAAGACTGATATAAGCAAGTAAATCTTTCAAGGATATTGATTATTAGAAATACAGTTAAGCTGAATGTAACATGGTGGCAGACCAAATATTATTCTTTTAGAAAAAACTAATTAATTTAGAATTATATAATGTAACAACTACAACAAGCATAGCAGAAATACAAAAATGCAGGAAATATTCCATAGCAGAAAAAAATGCAAACCTTTCTAGTTCTATGGCACAGAGGGATAAAGCCCTGAGAGACCTGGATGACTCAAAATCAATGGCTTGGGAAACTGGAAGAGCCAGATGTGTCAAGGCAGGAAATGTACAGCTTATGTCAGCATGCTCACCTTGAATGAAATGATTTGTAACTCCTCCTCCAGTCTCCCTAAGAATAGGCTTTGTGGGGGTAGGGACATGAGTGGGACCTGCTCAAGCCAGTAATGGTAGCTCTCCAGAGGTGTGTCTAGGAATGGGCACACCCATAACAGGGATATAGTGAGTACTTCTATGGTGATTCAAAACACCATACCTTCACCAGGGAGTGAGGTCAGCCACATAATAAGAAAGTCCCAAGCATTGCCAGAATGACAGCTCCATGATTGGCTCTCACCTCTCGGGGAGCGAACAGGCTGGAGCACCTATGCTACAGAAAGGCAAGAAAACAAGGAAAAAATAAACTCTGAGGAAAAAAAAATATTGAGTTAAGACACCCATATAAGGAAAGAATGGAATTATGGCAAAAGTTGATGGGGAAAGTGAAAGATAAGGGCTAAATGGAGGAAAATGATAGGTATAAGACATCTCAAAAAAAGGAAATAGAATAACTAATGTTTTGTATCGCATTACAAGAATGTAAAGAGAAACCCTGGGAAGTTTAAAACATCACTAAAGTTTCTTTGTGTTGTTATAATACAAAAACAAATGAAAACTTATGAAATAATCTTGTTAAAAAGAACAGAAAATTCAGCACAAAAGAGCAAAGTTATGAAAGCACAAAAATAACTATAAGAGAAATGTTTTTACTTATTTAGTTTACATTTGTTAACTGGGAAATTCCGAATGGAATAACTATAAGAGAAATGTATTTATTTATTATTTTACATTTGTTAACCAGGAAATTACTACTGGACCAGGTCCATTTTCAGCGGAGGCCCAGGGAGAAAAGCTCCGGCATCAAGTTATACAAATACAGTACATCCAGCATAATACACAAAACAGGTTACATCATGTATGCTGAGCATAGTAATATAACAAAAAATTAATAAAACAGTCCAGGTAAAAGAAGGTATAGAACATAGGTAAAAGACAATGTCAGTTACAGTACTTCCAGCATACTACACAAAACAGGTTTCATCATGTATGCTAAGCATAGTAATATACTCAAAACAAAAGGACAGTAAAAAGTCATATCGTTCAACATCAAAGGATAGCAACAAGAAGCAGAATAGTATAATGACAGTGTTAACATAAAATTTTGCTGCTCTGACTACTGAATGGCCAGATGCATACTTTTTTGTTATATATTAAAGAACTTAATGTTTTAAATTTAATGAAACTTTGGTTTGTATCTTTGATGCATTGACAGCCTAGGATTTTGAACATTATGGATGTGAAAGAAAAATAGAAATAAGCAAATGAAGGGTTTTGCATAATGGTTACTTCACACATGCAAGGTACAGGGTTCGATTCTGAGCTTTGATTATTGGCTCGGCTTCTAATAGTCTGCAGACAGCCTACTATTTACCTGTGTACCTATGAAAGACTTATTAACTTAATTGATCACCTTAATACAAGTGGATCTATTGTAAATTGGTGGCAAATTTGTAAGTAAACATCTTCAGTGAATTAACAACAAATAGAAATGTTTAGTGTTATGTATATTCCACCTGAAATAAGACATTTACAGAACTATGGGAAGAACTAGTCTATTTTGTTAATGAAAATAAATTACACGATAAATGCAGATTTGTTACAGTAAGTGTCTTGAATGCCTAGATACGATTAAACTACACCTACCTAAATCATATACATAATCAAGTACATATTCTGCTGATCAAAAAGTAAACAAACATTGTCTAGAATGTTTAGAAATGTAGAAACACATACCATAATGATAGTAAATGGAACGCATTGCTTTCAAAATGCAATGTTTGCTAATAAAGCTAAGCAAGTGGTTCCTTGCTTCTTACATAAATGGTAGAAATTGATATACTGGATGCCACAGGACTCTTCATAAAAACAAAGTGCAACCATCAGCAGTTAATGATGAAATTAAACTAGAAAGTCTTGAGAGAGACCAGCTCTTAAAACAGATATGAAAAACTAAGAAATTTGGAGGTAAAGGGGAAAAGATTAGATTTCAAAAGTATCTTTAATGACACCAAATGATATATTTTTGAGAAATGATGTAAAAATCTTACAGTAAGTTATAAGGATACATTGAATGATGATATTGTTTCTGAAATCATCTCTGGGATAACTGTTAAAATAAAGAAAACTAGTATACTTTCTACCAGACTTTACTGAAATAACCATATGGCCAGAGGACCACCATAATCTGCCAGTACAATCACTGCTGAACATTACTAGGCTGCATCAGTCCTTCATAGATTCATAGGTTACTATGCTAATGGCCCGAGAGCCCTTACAAGCCTAGCTATATTTATCCTGAGTTGCCCCAACTGTCAGTGATTAGGTATGTGAAGCTTGCAGAGGTAAGGGTATATAGTAGTTAATACTGACTTCTTCTGTCCAGAAGGGTCATGGGTACCACCCCAGGAGCGAATTTGTGGTCAACCATCAGTTGATCGGTGTTACCTTTGAAGAGGGTCAGGGAAGGGCTCTGTTTCACACGAATTGGAAGCTTGTTCCAAAGAAGTGGCAGTCTCTGGGAGATGTATCTATCTCTTCAGCATGACCTCTTCATGTCAGAAGCTAGATTAAGAACCCTGGGTTGAGTGACACTACTGCATTTTGATTTACAAATGTGTAGCATTTCCATCAGGGCCGGGTCAAAGACTGCCCTGTAAGCCAGGCAAAGGTCACCCCTTAGCAGTGACAGGGCTTTAATCTTTCTGCGTAAAACTAATTTTGTGAACCCTGTAATTTCTTGGTGAGAAACCTCTGTAGTCTCTACAATTGTTGCAGGTGTCTGGTGAGGTACATGCAAAAGGCAGCATTGTACTCAATTAATGGTCTGATGAGGGCCGAGTATTATAGAATTATCCTTAGATCTAGATGCAATGCCTTTACTTATAAGATGTGCCACATGGAAGGATTTCCTTAGTACTGTGGATATGTGGTGGTCAAAATTCAGATTGCTAGCAACCTGAGTACTAAGATCACGTACAACTGAGTCTACACTTGGGGGGTGCTGTCTATAATGTAATTAGCATGGATGTCAGCTTTCCCAAAGGGAATAATAATGCATGTTTTTGCATTTAACTTTTAACTTTGGCTTTAGCACCAATCATTTGTCTGCATTAACCTTGTCTGCAGTATATTAACATTGTTAAAAGACTCAGTAATTCCTCCCAATTTGCAATCATCAGTGAATTTGGTCAGCCACAGGCTATACAATGTTGCCTAGCCTTCTGAGAAATACATTTCACACAATATGAGGCCCAGCACAGAACACCTGTGATACGCCACTTGTGACTGGTCTTTTGCTAGAGGTGAAGTCATCCATTTTCACACTGTGTCCTGTCAGTGAGCCAGCTGGCTACCCATCTGGTAATGAGGGGGTTAATTCCCAATTGGGAGAGTTTCTTTATAATACCTGAGCAGGGGATTGTATCAAATGCCTTGACTAGGCAAGATACGTGGTATGCACTGTCTTTCCCTCATCCAGGGCCTTGATGACTTTCTCAAAGAAGACCACCATGTTTAACAGGCATGATCTACCTTTAACAAATCCAAACTAGGGTGGGTCCACAGTTTGGAGATTACCTATGTCCTTGTTAATAAGGTCCATAATGATTATTTCCATGGCCTTGCAGATGAGGCTAGTCAAGGTTATGGGCCTATAATTCCCAGGGTCGGTTGATGGTCCACCTTTGCACAGAGGGATTACTGTTGCAGTCCTCTATTCTGCCAGAACATAGCCAGTTCTCAGGTTGTGATTAAACATAGATCCAAGTGAGGTCATGTTTTAAGTTATTTAAAAGACAACCTGGGATGCTGTCTGGTCCAATTGATACCATGTTTTTTGTTCGCTCCATGAAATCTGGTCTACATGTCTCTCACCCAGAAATCTCCATTCAACCTCACCTGGAAGTATAATGCTCTTGTTAATTCTGACAAACCCTGGAATCCTTTTAGCCTTGAAGAGTGCAGAGATCACCTGCTCTCTTGAGATAATAATCTGAGGAATGATGGCAGGTATACTTTGGGGGATGACTAGAGGAGACAAGAGAGTGACATTTTCTCCAGATCTGTCAGCTATCAGGTTGGCTATTACTTCCATTTGAGTATGAGTGGTGCCATCCACAACCAGTTCAGAACATTGCTGGGTAGTCCCTTTTAGATTTTGGACATAGTTAAAGAATGCCTTGTGATTATCCTTAGCTAGGGAGGCTATCTTTGTTTCATAATTAGCTTTGGAGGACTTGACAAGATCTCTAATTTGTTTGTTTAACTAGAGAGGGATTTTTTCCTCTGCAGAGGCAGTTTCCTCTTGTTCTTGGACATTAGTATCTTTCTCTTGTTGTATAGCCTGTTTATACTACTAGTGGTCCACCAGTGTGGCTTGTTTTTTTTTTGGAAGGACCTAGTTTTAATCTGATCAGGTGCAGCCAATTCTGGTTATACAGGGCATTGGTGTACATCTCTGCATAGGAGTCTACATTATCTGCATTCAAGGGGGCTTTGAAATTTCTTATACCATTAATTATTAGGAGGTAATTTGTCTTAGAAAAATTCTTAATTATTTTTGAGCTTGATAGGGTATCTGGTCTTATAATCATATTGAATAAGACTGATTTATGGTCTGATCTTACAAGGGAGGACATCACACCGGGGGGGGGGGGGGTGCAGTGCTCTCCCATGTTAGCGAGTACTATGTCCAGGACATCTGAGCCTCTTGTGGGTGTGCTGACTAGCTTTTCCAGAGTATTTGCACTGACAAAGTCCAAGAACTTCTGAGCCAGCATGTCTGTGGTCATGTATATTTCCCAGTCAATGGTAGAATAATTAAAATCACCCATGAGTAAGGTGATGGGCTGTATGGCAACTGACTCATGTAAGTCCAGGTATGCAATTTGCTTTTCCTGTTTCATGGTGGGGGACCTATACCTAGCTATGATGTGGCAGGGGGCTTTGCCTATAGTTTATTGGACATGGAGTAGCTCAATAGAGTCATACTGTTTGACCAGTCTCAAGGTGTACTTATCCTTAATGAAGATGGACAAACCTCCTCCTCATCCTTCTTGGTTCTTTCATGCTCTGTTTGTGGCCTAAACATATGGAAGGCATTGTAGCCCTGCACAGCCGAGTGCTTTCCATGCCTTTGAACCATGTCTTTGTGACTGCAAAGTGAAGAGTGCTTCCAGGGAGTGCAGTTTCTTGTTTAGACTGCTAGTATTAAGCAGCAGTACCTTGAGTTAATCTAAAGAGGATTTTGTTATGTTGGCATCTTGGTTATTTTGCCACTGCCTAAAAAAGCCACAATAAAAATGGCTAATGTCTTTGCCAGTATCCGAAAGCCTAAAGAAGACAGGTGCATACCATCTCTGGCAAAGCACTGTGGCCTGTCGACTATGTCTTCCCAGACTGAAAGATATTGGATCCCCTTGGACTGACACCAGAAGTTAAGCCAATTAAGTCAATCATTTTTGTTTGCAATGTGGCATCATCCTTGGAGAAGGTAAAATGTTGCTTAAGGCTAGGCTATACCTGCCTGTGACATATAATCTGAGACCTCAGTCATGACTCTCTTCAAATAGTCCAGTGAGGTTTGTCTCAAGTCATTCACCCCCACATGGACTATGATGGAGTTATAAGTTAAGTCAACTTGTGGTTGAGTGACTTAAGAGCTTGATGGATCCTGGAACCTGACACACAGCTAACTGTAACCTGCGCCTTATCCAGCCTGGTGAGGAGAACAATGGAGTTACCTTTGACCAGTACATTAGGTTTTGTGGTGTTATACTTTATGGGCTTATATGTTGAGACACTGGTGGGTGTATTATTATGTGTTGTGGTTGTTTTTTGCATTATTATATGTACAAGTGGTTTCTGTTTAGGAAGCCTCTGATATTTTGATAAGTTACTAGTGAGTACTCATGCTATGTGGGTTTATGTGTCATGTCTGTCTTTAGTGTGGGAAGTGTGTATGTGCTGACATCCTGTTTTGGCATTCAATTTGTACTTGTGTGAAAGTCTTGCCTCCAATTTCATGGTGTAACTACATTTGTCACATAAAATATTTGTTTGTTTCAGGAGTAAGTGATTGTCAGTATAGATGAAACAATTGCTACATTAACTCAGGGTGCCCATGTCTATCAGACTGGCTAGAGAGATGATGGGAAACTACGCATTCATGATAGGCTGTTAACATATGTTTTATTAGGGAATTGAATGGGTTAATTTGAAAGGACTGTGCTGGTAGTGCCGAGACTACAAGAGGGACCAATACCTTGTGCAAACTAAGGTTGATCAGTAAGGCAACACTGCTAAGTGCACAACTGAGTTGCTCCTAGAGTAGCAGAAAAATTGGAAGGGTTTTACTGACAGTTGTTTAGGGAAAAACTGAGCTTCTAGGCTTTTGCATCTACACAAAACTAGTACTTTCAACCCACCACACCATGCAACTCAGGAACTTGGAAATGAGAATAGAACAAAGGATTAAGAAACAGGGTACCAAAAGAAAAAACACACTAATTTAACACCTTTGAGACAGGATTCTACCATCAGAATTATGGAACCAGATAAAAGTACCCAACCTCAAATTTTTAACCATAGATGTGGTGTAAAAACAGGTCTACAAGATGAGGCTATCACATCTTAAAGCTGACTACAGGGACAACTTTCTGATAATGAAAACAGCACTAGCTACCACAACAGATTTCTTAAGCTTCACCCATCAAATATATGAAGACAGGATAGAGTATTTAGATGTCCTTCTCAGCAAGAAAATACAATTTCAAATCTAATGTATATAGAAAACACCTATTCCACTATATTCATTTCAAAAGTTCCCATCCTCCTCAGAAAAGATGTAAAAGCACAGTAAAGGAGTGTCCTGCATGAAATGCTACCACAAACAAACTTAAAATATATGAAATGCTGCCATTGACAAAACAACTTATAAATGTCCAGCATACTAGTGGGCAAAACAAGCGTACTCTCAAAGCGTGGGATATATGGAGCATATGTACGATGTACAAAAGCCAACATCAACAAATTCTGCTCATTTAGGATTATGACAATGTAAAAAGTTTTTAATAATAAAATGTTTTTAATTCATGAACACATGTCTGAACAATGACTAAAAACGTTTATAATTGATTGTCTGAGGAAGTTGCATTCAAAGCAAACGAACGTTTTTACTTTGTTGGAAATATTTATTTAACTCTTGTGTTTTAAAAGCAAGATAAGCTGATTAATAAGCCCTCCAGCCAATAAAACTACATGCAGAAATCTCAAGTGTTTCCCCAAACTAAACAGACCAGGCTACCTCCCAGTGCACTAGATGGAAAATCCACTAATCTCTTGATGTAAAAGCAAGTGCTTGCTAGAGTGTAAAGATACACTGCTTTATCCAACAGCTAACTAAGTAATGAATTCAGAGCAAGTAAATCCGTAGAACATAAAAATGAGAGGCAAAATGCACTTCTCAATATAAGTACAAGAAAAGGCAAATAATTCAAGATGTCAACAGCAGTGTAGAAAGGGAGGAGCTTATTTAAGCTTAATTTACAGAAGAGGTAGGTGGTTTAAAAAGCAGATCAATGAACAGGAGGGTAGGTGGTAAAAATTAGAAGGGAATCACCAGCAGTGCTTTAGTTAATTAATATGTCTGCAGTCTTCCCTTTTGTCAGCATGCCTTCCTACACTTTCTTGTTCTCTGCTTTTTTGACTGGTGACACAACTTTTCCCAAATTTTCTATGTTTCTTTGATAGTACTAGATTCAACCACTGCAATCAATATCTCACAGTGCCACTGATTTCTACCACTTCTGTCTAGTGTTACCTGTCTCTTCCAGGAAGACCAGTTTCAAGTAGCCACTAGTGTCATTCCTTACCACCAATTTTTTTGAAGCATCATTGGTCTCTCTCATTAATGTCAGTCTCCACCAGTTCCACTAGTTTTCATGACTTGTACCAGTCTCTATCGGTCCTATCAGTTTCCAGTGCTCTCCTCTAGTTGTAGACATTTCTTTCGAATATGTCATTACAGTCATTCTTCCTATCTGCTTACAGCAACTTACGAATCTCTCTATTAACTTGGTCACTGTGGCAGTCCTCAGTTATGAACATGCAAAGGTTGCCCTATGAATCTACACACAACATCCTTTACTGCACTTAAGATGGCATCTCAACCTTATTTTTCACAGTCACAAGTCCATCACTTGCTCTCTAGAAGTGTGGGTATGAGAATACAGCATGCACTGGTAATCTTCTGTGAAAAAGTAAATATTTTGTACAAAAGGGCATTTATTCCACATAAAGATGAGAAAGTTTGTTAATTACATTGAAGGAAAGGCAGCAGAATACTTGCTTGGTATTTGAGGCTGGTAACTCTATAGGTGTGGCAGACCTACACTTACTGAATCACTGATTTGTTAAGATAACTAGATGATTTAACTCTTAAGTACTAATATCAGTATTGTATAATACTAAGAGTGAATGGGTGGGAATCGACTGAGCTGTGAGGGTGGGGGATAGAAATAGAGTGGAACAGAAAAAGAGACAGAAGACAAAGGAGGTACAGAAATGCTACTGTAATTAAATATTCCATATAGAGATGTGCAGAATAAGTGTTCCACAAGTAAGAATCCAGAAAGTAAGACAGCTGCCAGAGTGCTCAGAGGTTAATTAGACTTACCTAGAAGCTTTCAGTATAAATTATTATTAATGGTGTAACTGAAGATGCTTCTACACTTAAAACAGCAGAATGAATTATATGAGAGATCTAAGATAAGAGACTGTAAGAATAAGGTTTGAAGCCCTAGAATTAAAAAAAAAAGCAAAATGTTATCCTCTGGAGATCTGCTAAAGAACAGCTACAGCAGATATAAAATTTGGCTGATTAATTGCCACTCAGAACTGATCTGCATAAAAGGAAAATGGATACATTCTATTTTCAGTTGCTGTTAAACTGGGCCCAGTTCAGCAGTATAAGACTGCCACTGTCACTTAAGGCCTGATGGATAACCAGTATTACAGAACTGTAGTAGTTTCAACAGGGTCCACAGTGAGCAGGTAACTCATCAGAAACCCAGAATATTTAGTGCAAACTAAAACCTTCATAAAATGCACATATAAATGAATGTATATTTGCATTAATGTATATCTCAGTATGCATAATATCGAATACAAATAAGTAGCATGCATGAACATTTGTGCAAATATTTGTGGAACATGTAAATAATTGTTCATGTACACTGCACAAGTGAATGTTCATATAGAATTGCACATGTATGTAAATATATGTGTGACCAAGCCAATATACACACACACACACACACACACACACACACACACACACACACACACACACACACACACACACACATATATATAAATATGCATGCAATTGTATAACTGATCACATATATTACATAAGTGAATGCGTGAATGATTGCATGAATGTATATGTTAATATGAACATGAAAGAATATGTAGACATGCAGCACAATTTCTTCTAAATACGTGTACTGAAGTCATCATTCACATTATATATCTGAGTCTATATTTCAATATATGCATAATACACAGAGCATGGTGATTATGCTTAGAATATGGCAAAAAGATAGCCATGTTATGCAATTGTGTGATGTCAGAAATGTGTACAACCATGTAGTACAGCGAATTCCACAACTACACTCCAAATCTGGTAAAAGACAATTTTGCTAAGGAGCTTTCTGACATGCAAGTTTTGTTAATCAACTTTCAGTTAAACTCTAGCTTTGGTCTACAGCATAACAGTGATCAGATTTGTTACATGTTCAAAAAATAGATTTCAAGATGCACCTCTTCAGCTTTTCTCTCAAGATGAACTTCTTAGAATTCATTACTCAAATATATTGTAAAATAGTTACGTTCAGTGACCTGGTCTTAATCTTCTATGTGATATTCATTTAATGATATACCAGAATGCTAACTGCATGCATATAAATATGTATGTGACTACATGGGTCAACTTCAGAAGACTGACAAACCAAAAGGCTGAATCCCAAAAGACTGAAAATTCAAAATACTGAACACAATTTTAATGCAAGGGAAAGCCCCCCTGCACCAGTCATGTGGGGGTCTGTGTCCCCTACACCCCCTACTAACTATATATACCAACTCCCAGATCGGACATCAGTGGAGAATGGGCACATTCCATCATTCAGTATTTTGAATTTTCAGTCTTTTGGTTTTTTTCAATCTTCTGTAGTAGATCCGACTATGTATATATGCATGTAGTGGTGTGCATTTTATAGAGTGCATTATCTTACCCCAAAGATTGCAGCACATAGTGCTAATATTGCGAGTGGATCGAGTAAATGTGTAACTGAAGCCATTCACCTACCAACCGGCAGCATGTGATGTTTTGTATGAGAAGAAGGGAAATTCCCCTGTAATTTCATTGGAGGAGTTATTTGCAGATGTACGAGAGATCCATGACAGAGGAGAAAGTTCAGTTCACACAGATAAAGTGATGGAATGCCACAATGTGAAGGTAAATGCAAACATAGAAAACTAATAAAAAAAGCTTTTCTTACAGAAAGAAAAGTTGTTTGATTTATAATTTCTTAATCCTAGTATGAAGAACTGGTGAAAAATGTGGGCACAACCTCTGGCTGAATGTTTACTAATATTCCAGATAGCAACAGTCTTCCTCATTATGATACTATGAGCGAGCTGTCTTAGTGTCTGGGAGTTGGATGCATCCAACCAATCTAGGAAGCAGACAACAAGAAAGTGTAGAATGGATTGTTGATAAAAGAGAAGACTGCAGACAGATTAATTCTTTGCAGAACCTTGATGCAGCAGGTCTTTGGGTTCCTGATGATTCTAAGAAAGATATTATAGCAGTAACCGACAACGTGAGTGTGGTATATTGAAGATTTACCCATGATAGATATGGTTTAATCATGTGTCAGTTATTGCTATTATACAATAATGTTATTTAAGAAAAAAATTATTTACTTTCCTTAAATAATGTCTTTGTATGATGGCTCCATGGTGTTCTTCCATTTTCATTGGATATCCTGCTGCTTTTTTTGATGTACTACCGTGCATGAATATGGGGCTTACACTCCCACTATTATGCAGCACATTAGTGCTTTGGAAAGGAAGCAAGGGAGAAAGGTTGAAATTCGGACACTTTAGAGGTATGAGAGAGACAGGATGGAGAAAATACAAGGAAAATCAGGTACGGTTCTTTAGATTTGAATAACGTACCTGATTTTATAGGTTCATAGGTAGGTACTAGGCTATCTGCCTGAAGGCATTTATAAGCCTAGCCAGAATGTGTTGGCTTTCACCACCCCCTTAGATTAGTTCTCTGTGCCTCTGTCTAGCAGAGCCACTGAAGTAATCCCCGGGTTAAACTTTCTGTTTCTCATCCACTCATCAAGGTTTTTCTTGAAGAGTGTTAGTGAGAAGCTCTGCCTAATGTAGATTGGAATCTTGTTCCAAAGCATGGGAAGTCTCTAGGACAGGAATCTATCCCTCCAGCACGTCCTATTTATTGCTGTGGTGAGGTTTAGATCTCTAGAGCGTGTGGCTCGAGGAGATATGGTTTTCTTTAGGTGGAGCATGTCCATCAATTCTGGGTTGGACATGGCCTTGTATGTCAGGCAGAGATCACCTCTGAGTAGGCAGTATGCAACCGAGTACAGATGGAGTTTCTTCAGTAGAGCTGCATAAGACATCTGTTTGAGGCCAGTGATCCTCTTGGTGAGGTACTTCTGTGGTCTTTCCAGCTGTTGCAGGTGTTTTATAAGGTACATCCCAAATGGGGCATTGTACTCTATGATGGGTCTGATGAGTGATGAGTAGAGGGGCACAATGACCTCTTTTGATCTGGATGCGAACCCTTTTGTGATTAGGTGGGCCACATAGAAAGATTTTCTAACCACTTTGGCAATGTGATTATCAAAGGAGAGATTACTAACTACTTTGGTCCCCAGATCCTTTATTACGTCTTCCATATTTAGGGGACTACCACCTATGTGGTAGTTTGTGGGTACTTTATTTTTTCCAAAGGGGATGACTATGCACTTTTTGGCATTTAGCTTGAGGCCATGATTTTGACACCAGGTATCCATCTCAGTGAGACCCTTTTGGAGGATGTCTGTGCCAGCCAGAGAGTCAATTATAGCCCCAGTTTGCAGTCATCTGTGAACATGGTCAGCCATAGTCCTCCTGTGCTTGCCTGTACCTCTGAAAAGTAGATGCGGAACAGGAGGGGTCCTAGGACTGAGTCCTGGGGAATGCCACTTGTAACCAGTTTAGAGTCAGACCTAGCTCCTGCAACTGTCACCATGTCGGTTCTGTCCGTGACCCAGTTGGCAACCCATCTTGTGATGTAGGGGTTTATGTTCAGGCTGGTGAGCTTGTCTATAATACCAGAATAGGGAATGGTGTCGAAGGCCTTTGCGAAGTCTAGGTAGGCTGTGTGTACCACCTTTCCCTTGTCTATAGCCTTGGCAACTGTCTCAAAGAAGTCCATCAGGTTCAGGAGACATGATCTGCCCTTAACAAAGCCGAAGTGGATAGGGCCAGTGTTTGGAGGTTCCCAATGTCTCTGTTAATGAGTTCCATGATGATGTGCTCCATAGCCTTGCAGACCAAGCTAGTCAGGCTTATAGGGCAATAGTTTCTGGGGTCTGTTATGGTTCCACCTTTGTGGAGTGGAATAACCATTGCTGTGTGCCACTCTATGGGTATGTAGCCTGTGGAGAGGCTGAGTTTGAACAGTGTGTTTAGGTGAGGGGTTAGTTCATCTTTGAGCTCATGTAGGATGCAGTCTGGGACACTGTCTGGTCCCATTGATGCTGTGTTTTTGGCTTTGAAGAGGGCTGTTTTAACCTGAGTGTCTGTGATTTTGGGGGCTCTACATTCTTCTGGTATGGTTATGGGCCCTTTTGGAGGTGAGAGGGGGGTGAAGTTTGCACTGAACCTGTCTGCCAGGATGTTGGCGATATTGGTCAGTTCAGTGTATTTTGTGCCATTCTGCACTAACTCCAAGCAGATCTGAGTATTTCATTGCCACTTAGATTCCTGACACAGCTAAAGAATGACTTGTGGTTATCTTTGGAGTCCTTGGCAATTTTTCTTTCGAAGCTCGCCTTGGATGATTTTATGAGGGATGGTAGTTTCTTGCTGATACTGATCAGGGATGTCTTCCCTTCTTGGGATTTTACTCTTTTCTGTACTAGTTTCCTCCTTCTATTGTATTGCTTGTTTATGACAGGGGTCCACCAGACTGGTTTCCTTTTCTTGGAGGAGTGAGTCTTGGTTTTGCTTGGGATAGCACGATCCATGCATTCTTGTAGGTGCCCATAGAATGCATTAGTAAAGGATTTTGGAGCTTGGACAGCATTATCATTTAGCATGGGGGCTTTGAAACTTTCCACCTCGGTCTTAAGTAACGTAAAGTTTGCTTTTGAAAAGTTTTTCATTGTGGTTTCCTTGTCCAGGGGTGGGTGTGGATTTCCAAAGTGATTTGTTTATGGTCATATCTAACCAGCGAGGGGTTGACCTCTGGTGTGGAACACCAGTTGCCCATGTTGGTGATGACCAGGTCCAATATGTTGTCACCTCTGGTGGGAGTGTTGACCAGTTGATCCAGGGCATTTGAGTTTATAAATTCTAGGAAATGTTGGGCAAGGGAGTTAGTACTTGAGTAGTTCTCCCAGTTAATGTATGGTTAATTGAAATCGCCCAATATTAGGGTGTTTGGTAGGACCTTTATGTTTCCCAGTGTTTCCAGAAATGTGGAATGGGGGTCCTGGGACATGGTGGATGATCTGTAGCAAGCTACAATTTGAATTGCAGTTTTGCCCATTGTTAGTTGCACGTGGATGATCTCTGAAGCATCGTGCTGTGCCACTAACCTGGAGGTGTGGGTATCCTTGATGAAATGGATACGCCCCTGCCTTTTGTATTTCGGTCCGGGTTCTGTGGCCAAAATGCATGGTATGAGTTGTAGCCTGGTAGTGCTAGTGTGCTCTCTGGAGCCTTAAACCAGGTTTCTGTTACTGCACATATATCGATTTTCTCCATATTGAGGAGTGCCTCGAGTGCGTGCATTTTGAGGTTTAGACTTCTGGCATTGAGTAGCATTACCCTCAGTTTTTTGTTACTTGTGCTATTTACGGTGGTGGGTTTGTCTTTTCAGCCTTGCCTAAAAAAGGTACTATGGGGTTGGCAAGAGCCTTGGCCAGTATTCAAAAGCCTAAGGGTGACAGGTGCAAGCCATCTCTAGCGAAGCAGCATGGCTTGTCGAGCATGTCATCCCAGGCGGACAGACACTGGATCCCCTTTGCATGACACCAGAAACATAGCCAATTGTTGAAATTGATCATTTTTTTCTTTATACCGTGGTATTATTCTTGGTGAGGCAGGATGCTACTCAGGGTCAGGGTCATACCGGCCTGGGCTATGTGATCAGAGAGCTCTTCCATGTCTCTTTTCATGTAGTCCAGAGAGGTACGGCTCAAGTCATTCACACCAACATGGACAATGACAGAGTCATATTTGTACTTGCTCTGGAATGACCTGAGTGCTTGTGTTATGTGGTTATATTTTCCTAGTATTTTCTCCATGCTGTCTCTCTCGTACCTCCGGCCTGCCCAGATTTCTAATTTTATTATTTTTTTATGGTGAAGAAAACTTAAAAAGTTATAACATATTGTAATGGAAAAAAGTCCAGGCGACCAGACTTTTTCCCACTGGTATATACATGATTTACAACAGGCACACTGGTTGGGCTGAGCAATCAGTGTGCTCATCTTTGAATGTTAATGGCCAGTCATTGTATAATATAATTTATAATGCTTGCAAATGCTGTTCAAATACCTGCACCCAAATGTTAAAATAAGAAGTTCAAATGAAGACACAATGTGATTAAAGGGACCTTTGGAAGAAATGCTTACAACAATGTATGGTTGGAAAAAGATGTTTTGTGTGGTCTGTGGGATTTATTGCAAAGGATGTAAGAGCTTTCATCAATATCAGTTTTAGACAGGAAAGGTGGCACTTGAAAAAATAGTTAAGGCACTATTATACTGCATTGTAGTATAATGGTGTGGTTGAGGTTTTTTTTATTCCTGTGTATCCAATAACATTTGAAAAGTCAAGGCACATTTCTGTAATGGACTGGTTGAAAAAAGGCAGCTCAAAGAAGCTTAATGTGTCATGCAATGTTTAACATGTATTAAAGAAGTTGCAGGATGAAACTAGAATGAGGACAGAGCAATGTGAGATAAACACAGCAAGGAATGCATCTGATGCAGTAATGCAGCACTTGCCTATTTGTATTTTATGGAGGATGATGGGGTGTGTATTTAATCCTGGAGAACCTTATTTTGTATTGTTAAACAATGAAGGAATGTGTTTTATCCTGGGATACTGAGATATTTTTTAAGCATTACTTTTGATTACATTAGTATTACTTGAAAAAAAAGAACGTTGTGATATACGTAAAAATATGGGTCATGCTTTGAACTTATGTTGGCATCTAATGAACTTTAAGTAACAGTACTTAGCAAAACCATGAAGAATGAAAGAAAGGGCCAGAGTGTACGATAAATAAGTATGAACATGATATAAGGCAAGAAGCAATTATGAACAAGAATGAAGTTCAAGATAAAAACATATATGAAAATTAAGAAGTTGTAAAATAAAAAGAAAATGTTAAGCTTCCAAAAAATAGGGATAAGGGATGACATCATAGGTTTCATAGGTGTGTACTAGGCTAAGGGCCCTGGGCCTTTACAAGCCTAGCCATAGGATTACCCTAGCATTGTGCCACCCGACCTTAGTTCCCAGTGCCTCTGTCAAGTAAAGCCACCGGAGTTATCCCCGGGGTGAATTTTCTATTTCCCATCCACGCATCAAGATTTCTCTTGAAGAGGGTCAGCAAGGTGCTCTCCTTACATGTATGGGAAATCTATTCCATAGCATGGGGAGTCTGGGTTATGAACCTGTCCCTCCAGCATGTTCTGTTGATTGTGGTAATGAGGTTGAGGTCTGTAGCATTTCTAACAGAGCTGGGTCAGACATGGCTTTATAAGTCAAGCAGAGATCGCCTCTACATAGGCAATACGAGACAGAGAATAGATGGAGTTTTTTGAGTCTGTCCATATAGGACAAATGTTTAAGGCCTAGGATCCTCTTTGTGAGGTACTTTTGTGGCCTCTCCAGTTGTTGCAGGTGTCTAGTGAGGTACATGCCAAATGGGGCATTGTACTCGATGACTGGCCTAATGAGGTAAGAGTAGAGGGAGACAATGACCTCTTTCTTCCTGAATGCAAAACCCTTAGTACTGAGATGTGCCACATAGAAAGACTTTCTGACCACAGTGGCAATGTGGTGATCAAAAAAGAGGTTGCTGTCAACCTGTGTTCCCACACCTCTTACAATGCCTTCTGTGTTCAGTGGACTACCATCAATGTGATAATTCATGGGAACCAGGTTTTTCCCAAAGGGGATAATGACACATTTTTGGCATTGAGCTTAAGGCCATGGTTCTGACACCAGTCGTTGGTCTCAGTGAGGCCATTCTGTAGGATGTCAGCATCACTTGGGGAGTTAATAATAGCTCCCAACTTGCAATCGTCTGTGAACTTTGTCAACCATAGTCCCTTTGTGTTGGCCTGGACTACAGAGAAGTAGATACCAAACAGGAGAGGACCCAGGACTGAACCCAGTGGGACTCCACTCATGACTAGTCAGCAGTCTGACTTGGAGTCCGCTACTTTCACACTGTGGGTTCTATCTGTGAGCCAGTTTGCAACCCACCTAGTGATATAGGGGTTGATGCTTAGCTTAGTGAGTTTTTCTATGATTCCTGAGTGGGGAATGGTATCAAATGCCTTGACCAGATCAAAGTAGGCTGTATGAACCAGCTTGCCTTCATCTATAGCTCTAGTGACTGATCCAAAGAAGTCAACCAAGTTGAGCAGGCATGATCTACCATTCACAAAATTAAACTGTGTGGGATTCAGAGTTTGGAGATTCCCTATATCCTTGTTTATTAGGTCCATGATGATGTGTTCCATAGCTTTGCATATCAAACTCATCAGGATAATGGGGCAATAGTTCCCAGGGTCTGTAGTCACTCCTCCCTTGTGCAAAGGGATGACTGTAGCAGTGCACCATTTGGTAGGGACAAAGCCTGAGGTGAGGCTGTGATTGAACAGGGCACACAGGTGAGGTGTCAGTTCACTCTGTAGTTCATGTAGAACACAGCCAGGAATATTGTCAGGTCCCATAGAAGCTGTATTCTTGGCCTTGGACAGTGCTGTTTTAACCTGTGCAGCAGTAATACTGGGTTCCTGGAAATCTACTGGTATTGTTATTGGTCCTTTGCGGGGGAGAGAAAGGGGTAAAGTTGGCACTGAATCTGTCGGACAGTATATTGGCAATATCTTTTGGTTCGGTATAGGAGGTACCATTGTGCAGTAGCTCAGAGCAAATCTGGGTATTGCTGTGGAGATTCTTTACATAACTATAGAAGGCCTTGTGGTTGTCTTTACTGTCTACTGCAATTCTGTTTTCACAACTAGCTTTAGAGGATTTGATGAGGGATCTCAACTTTATGTTGAGGCTTATAAGGGAGTTTTTCCAGTCTTGGGACTTCACCTTATTCTGCATCAGTTTCCTCCTTTTGTTGCAGAGTTTGTCTATGGCAGGGGACCACCAGATTGGCATCCTTTTTTTGGATGAGAGCATCTTGGTTCTATTGGGTATGGTGAGATCCATGCATTTGTGTATGTGTTCGTACAGTGCATTGGTGTATGACTCAACAGTCAGGAAACTATTCCCATTTGCATGGGTGCTGTGAAGTTAGCCACCTCTGTTTTTAGGAGCCCATAGTTAGCTTTGGAAAAGTATTTCATGGTGGTTACTTTTGCAGGAGGGGAGGTGGGAGGGATGTGGATTTCCAAGGTGATTAGTTTGTGGTCTAATTCAATCAGGGAGGAGCTGACTAGTGGTGTAGTGCAACGGTCGCCCATGTTAGTAATGACCAGATCAAGGATGTTGATACCTCTAGTGGGGGTAAGAATGAGCTGGTCCAGGGCATTGGAATTAATGAACTCCAGGAAACGTTGGGCAAGTGTATTGGTACAGGAGTTGTTTTCCCAGTTAATGGAAGGGTAGTTGAAGTCACCCAGTATGAGAGTGTTAGGTTGGACCCAAATATTCACCAGGGTGCTTAGGAACATGGAGTGTGAGTCTTGCGACATGGTTGGGGACCTATAACAGGCTACACCCTGAATCGCTGTCTTACCCAGTGTTAGCTGCACCTGAAGTATCTCTGATGCATTATGTTGAGCTACCAGTCTGGAGGTGTGCTCATCCTTTATGAATTTGGAAACACCACCGCCTTTGGAGCTTCAGTTCAAGTTCTGTGGCCAAAAGGTGTGGAAAGAGTTGTAGCCTGGTAGTTTAGGGATGCTTTCTGTTGCCTTGAACCAGGTCTCTGTTACAGCACAAATGTCAATGTTCTCCATTTTAAGGAATGCTTCGAGCGAGTGCATTTTGAGATTTAGACTTCTAGTGTTGAGCAGCATGAGCCTCAGATTGCATTTGTTTGTAGCTGTTACGGTGGTAATTTGGTCTTTGGAGCACCGCCTACAAAAGGCACTATAGGGGGGCAAGAGCCTTGGCCAGTATCTGGATGCCCAAGGATGACAGGTGCAGGCCATCTCTGGCAAAGCATCGAAGTCTGTCAATCTTGTCATCCCAGGGAGACAGATATTGGATCCATTTAGAGTGATACCAGAAACTTAGCCAGTTGTTGAACTCAATCATTTTCTGCTTGTCCTGTGGTATCATTCTGGGTAATGGTAGGATGATGCTCAGGGCTAGGGTCATACCCGCCTGGGTTACATAATCCGAGAGCTCCTCCACGTCTCTTTTCATGTAGTCCAGGGAGGTACATCTCAGGTCATTCACACCCACATGTACAATGATTGAGTCATATTTGTACCTGTTGTTGAGGGACCTGAGTGCATGCGTTATGTGACTGATCTTGGCACCTGACTGTTACTTTCTCCTTATTCAGCCTAGTGAGTAGGACATCAGTGTGCCTTACTATCGAGTCACCTATGACTAATGTGTTGGTTTGCTGTTTTGCCTTAGGGGCTTTGGTTGAGTGGCACACTGTTTAGGAAAGTTATGTCTCCCGTGATTAGTGTTGTGTTGTGGTGGTCAAGCGCGTTCCTGCCTTGGAGGTCTCTGCTGTTTGGGTAGATTTTTATTGAGAGCCTCCATGAAAGTAGGTGCGTGGTTTGTGTTTTTATGTGAAGGCAGTGTGTTCTGGAGGGCTATGTGTTCCATGTGGTGTGGTGCAAGTGTTGACCTTCTCCCCTTGACTAGCTTTTCCAGTCTTGGCTGGAGAGTATGTGGCTTCCAGTTTAGGTATATAAGTGCAACTCTTACAAGTCTGAGTGTTGGGAGGTAAGAGGAGATGGTTGTCGATGTACATGAGGCAGTTGCTACATTGCCTCAGGATGTCCAGGTTCACCAGGTTAACAGGAGAAAGCACAGGGAACTAGCCTTTAGACATGCCTGGAGGGGTGGGTATTAATAATAAGTATGGGAGTTGTTTCCTTGTAGAATGTTTAGTGCTAATAGCACTTTTGTGTGCTACAATAATTGCTACAAGAAGTCTGGTAAAGTACTAGACTAATAAGCTATTAAAATGCAGGACAGGAGAGAATTAGCAAATTTAAGGAAAATTTTGAAAAGCAGACTTTGGCACCACTCAGAAGCTTACAAACTGCCCTGGATACAGCAAATCTGTATCTGGACTAGACTAGTAGCAGGAAAGGTGGAAAATGAGTGCAAACTCAGGCTTTTAAACCAAAAAGTTGAAATAGATGGAAAGCCTGCCCAAACGGCCAATAAACTACAATTTCTGGGCCAGAATCCACTCCTCTTGTGGTAGATAGGCTATCTAGTGCTTACCACTCCCACTGACAAGCTAGAAGGCTTCCCTCCAACACAGAAAGGCTTGGGGGACTCAGAAGCTTACATACAGTCCTGGATACAGCAAATCTGTATCTGGACTAGACTAGTTACAGGAAAGGCGGGAAAAGCACAAACACAGGCTTTTAGACCAGAAAGTTGAAGAAGATGGAAAACTGCTCAAACAGCCAATAAACTACACTTTCTTGGCCAGAGACCACTCCTCCTGTTGTAGATGGCTACCTAGTGCTTACCACTCCCACTGACAAGCTAGAAGGGTTCCCTCCAACACAGAAAGGCTTGGGGGCTCAGAAGGTTACAAACAGTCCTGGATACAGCAAATCTGTATCTGGACTAGATTAGTTATAAGAAAGATGGGAAACAAGCGCAAATATGGGCTTTTAAATCAGAAAGTTGAAAGAAATGGAAAAAACTGCCCAAAAGGCCAATGAACTACAATTTCTGGACCAGAAACCACTCCTCTTGTGGTAGATAGGCTATCTAGTGCTTACCACTCCCACTGATAAGCTAGAAGGCTTCCCTCCAACACAGAAAGGCTTGGGGTGCTCAGAAGCTTACAGACAGTCCTGGATACAGCAAATCTGTATCTGGATGAGACTAATTACAGGAAAGGCAGGAAACAGGTGCAAACACAGGCTTTTAAACCAGAAAGATGAAAGAGATGGAAAAACTGCCCAAACAGCCAATACACTACAATTTCTAGGCCAGAAAACCACTCTTGTGGTAGATAGGCTACCTAGTGCTTACCACTCTCACTGATAAGCTAGGAGGCTTCCCTCCAACACAGAAAGGCTTGGGGGGCTCAGAAGCTTACAAACAGTCCTGGATAAGGCAAATCTGTATCTGGACTAGACTAGTTACAGGAAAGGCAGGAAACAAGCTTAGACTTTTTTTTTTTGCAATTAAATTAACAAATGATTAAAAACAAGCACAGAAGGCAGTAGATTAGGAGGCTACTAACAAGCAGTAATAAGTGCAGAGTAAGAGCAACTGAACAGATAAGAGCACACAGAACAGCAAACTAAGACAGTTACAGTAAGAACAGTTGAATAAAGTATATTTTTTGGGGGGTGAACAGAGTAGGATTAAGAGGCTACAGGGGTTGTCCTTCCCAAATGTTCTCTCTGTACACAGTAGATAAAGCTGAAGAGATGGGACTAGTAGGAGTGTCTGAAATCAAAATATGATCTCACTCACTGTACTCAGCTGAGTGAGCAAATGAGATGGGCCTAGAAAGAGTGTCCAAACACTAATTTACAAGAGGAGCGAGCAATTTCAAAGCCACCAAGATTAACACCACAACAAGAACAGGGAGGGTGGGCAGGGAACCAGCTGTAGAGACAGTATTCAATTCAATTAATATTCAGTGAAAATAATCAATAAAATGCAGTACTATATGAAAAAGTGCAGATAAAAGTGTACTTAATTTAGCTTATACATCCATTTGATTGCAGGTTAATCTTAGCCAGCCAACAGCTTAGGGTAGCATTATTATGGGGCAGTCCAGTAGACTCAATGTAAGGAGATGGTTTTAGGGCTAATGAATGAAAGGGAAACTGAATCAGGACTGGTGATGATACCAAAAGAACTGGAATTAAGACATAAATGAAAAGTAGGAAGTTAGTTTTAAAATGAAGAAAATGGTACTGAATGACATTAAGAAAAAGGAATTTAAAAGTGTGTGGCTGAATTGCAGTGATGAATAATAGTGATGTTTATGCAGTTTGTTATGGCATTCTAGTCTATTTAATATAAGGGAGAGGTGTTTACTTTAGCAAGGTTCAGATGGTGAAATGTGGAATTTTGGTGAAGAAATGCATTTTGGGGCAAATATTTTTAAGTAGTTATGTTAAGGTGCACTTTCATGTGATAATTCCATTAGAATTTTCTATTTTAGCAGAAAGTAAAATTTCTTACTTACAATAAAAACAATTGTGCATCATAATGAACAGATTGCATTGGAAAGCAGGTTCTATTTCTTTAAAGAACCTTGTATGAGATGTGGAAAAATCATATGTGGGGATTATGTAAGAGTGGGAACAATAGCAGGACAAAAAGAATACAGCATACTAGAAGAATACAAGCAATATAGAAAAAAAGTATGAGTGAAATAATGGGAAAGTCTTTGAAATATTTGATAAATGGAAAGTAATAAACATGACGTAAGAAAAATTATGTGGAGGATAAGCATTCATTAAAGACAAACGTGAGGAATCTGTTGATATGGCCACAAAATAAAATAGATTAACTGTAAAAGTCCTTCCTTATATGATAAAGAGAGAGAGAAAGAGAGATGAGGAAAAACACATAGACCCCATTTTCAAAAGTGACTGTGTACAGAGAACAGGCTGAGAGAAGATGTTTTGGAATCTGGTCCCCCATATTAAGCCTGTTTATAGATAAGTCTTACACCAAAGTAAGTTACTTAAATGAGAGCAAGTCTTTCAGAATCAAGGCAACTTACACTGACAACAACTCTTGAAATCTGGCTCGTAGTCTATATAATCAGAGGTTAATAGATGTAATCGAATAAAACAGATAAGAAAGTGAAACTAGTTCTTGATTTTCAAAGAACCATGAGGTGAAGATATTTTTGAAGGAATGGAAAATCTTAGTGGAGAACGAGGGTTGAAAATGTGTCATTATTGTGTGATTATATATTTATGGAAATTTAGAACAAAATGTATTTAAATGTGATGTATTTAAGCTTTGGAATTTGAGAAAGGTGATAAAATTAAAAAATATATATTCACGTGAAATAAAAATATGTATGTGTAAATTTTATGTGATTTTTTTAAAGAAATAATAATTAAACCAATACTATTTTTAGGAAATGCCATGAGATCCTTATGCTCCACTAGATGGGACCTCTGTTTAGTGTCTCATTCAAAAGGTGACACCTTAAGAATATAACCTCCTTATGTTGCAAGACATTATCAGTTCATGAATATGAATGAGGAGAGTGTCTATGCCAATGCAATGCATGGACAATCATCTGATTACCACAGTAAAGTGTTTATTATCACTAACAGTAACACTACAGGATTCAGAGATATGCAACTTAACCAATAATGAAGTCTTTCCTCATTGCATCCAATCTGTCTCTGTACTCGATTTTTTTTTTTTTTTACAGTCTCAAACTAGCCTTTTTTGCTACAGCGGTTTATGCTCTTGGCATGATTATTTCTAAATCCCATCCAGTGTTTTTACAGTGTGTGTAAGATAGCACTGTGATTTGTATGTTTGAAACAGTGCATGAGACAGGATAAGGATGGACAGTGGGCATATACTAGAAGTTAGTTAATGAGAAAAAGACAAAGTGAAGAATTCATTTATTCGCTTACAGGTTTAGTGTTCTGTGGTGGTGCTGTTGTTAAGGAAACAGCAGGCCTAAGTTCATTTTCCCAGTCTACTTAAACAGCACCAGCCAACTAAGTGCTTTCCTTTAAAAAAGATAAGCACATTATTACTAAGGACATTGAAATGTTTGTGATGATGTAGGATTATTGTTCGTTTTTGGGAAATATGCTACTTTCATTTTTCAGGTGGCATCAACTGGGATATGGCTGCCTATTGAAATGTCAGCACTCTTAATGCTGCTTGAAGATATGCCAAAAAAGACCGAAACACACAGGATAACAGCCAATCTCAAAAATCGCTCTTCACCTTTAAATTTCTTTTTGCAACTGGGCAAGCCTTCCTGCACCATTCACACCCCCCGAACTTATCTCTCTCTCTCTCTCTCTATATATATATATATATATATATATATATATATATATATATATATATATATATATATATATATATATATATATATATATATATATATATATATACATACACACATATATATATATATATATATATATATATATATATATATATATATATATATATATATATATATATATATATATATATATATATATATATATATATATATATATATATATATATATATATATATATATATACCAGCTATGAGATTGCCATACCTTGGAGAAAAGGTAATATTCTGAGAAATGACATCTCGGACTTCGTATATGTAAGTCCATTATTTTGGCCATTCAGCCTCTATATTGCAGGACTCACTCTAGTGGGCCCTGATATTTCAAATGGTTACCATGGGATATTTTTCTTCTTTACTTCTTGTGGTACTGCATTTATTATAGTAACCAACTGTGTAATCTAGTTGTAGGAATGTGCACTATTTTTTCCAATGACTGAATAATTCTGCAGCAAAAGTAAATCCAAAGTATGTCAATTTTTATTTTATTTTAATAAAAGTTGACATTGTGTGGCTATATGTTTGCTGTGTAATTATTCACAAGGTCATAGGTTCGTAGGTTTATACTAGGCTATCTGCCCTAAGGCATTTATTGGTGACTGTTCAATGTCTGCAAGTGACCACAGTTGCTATTCCTCATTTTGGCAATGTCTGTGGGTTCAGTGAGGGATTGCCTGATCCATGCAGTAGATCTCACCAGTGAGGAGTTTGAGAGTGGGTATCCTTTATGAATATGGATACACCTTGAACCAGGTTTCAGTTACAGCACAGACATCGATGTTCTCCATACTGAGAATTTGAGATTTAGACTTCTGGCATTGAGCAGCATTACCCTCAGTTTCTTCCCATTTTTGTTTTCTAGGGTGGTAGGTTTGAGCCTTAGCCAATATCCAGCGTGGCTTGTCAAGCATGTCATCCCAGGCAGACAGACACTGGATTGTCTCTATATTGTGGCATCATTCTTGGTGAAGGAAGGATGCTGCTCACCAGCATGGACAATGACTGTGTCATATTTGTACTTGCCTCCTTGTTCAGCCTGGTGAGTGGGATGTCAGTGTGTCTGACTATGGAGTCCACTGCTTTTGTGGTTTGTGTGTTGCTTGTGGGGTGTCTTGAGGTAGCAGTTGTTTGGTGTTTATGTGGCATTATGTGAGGCTGGTTTTGTGGTGTGTGTAGTTGCCTTCTCCTCCTGTCTGGTCTTGCCAGTCCTGAGTTGAGAGAGCTCAGCCTGAGGGTTGTCTGTGTACATGAGGCAGTTATAACCAAGATTTTTTAGTGCTGACTTATATAATTGCTTTAGTGCAATGTGTTACAAGTAACTAAATGCAAAACGACAAACAGTAACTTTCTTTCAAGTGAAACAAGGAAATAAGTACAGTAAGCAATGCAGATATCACTAGTGATCCACAGAAAAACAAACAACAAGCATATAAACAAAGCTAGATTAAGGTGAACCAATTTCAGTAAGATACAGTTCAAATATTCAGGCACTATAAACCTTTAACCAGAAATTCCCAGCTCAGAAGTGGACACTGGAAGGATGAAAGCTACCTGTCCTGCCACCACAGTGCTTGCCAATCTGGTTCTGATATGCCTGAATTCTAGTGCACCTAGAATTGTGAATGTGCACCATTCTTTAACTGATATTGAGGATCAGGTAGGGCAAGCACTTTTATACGTTGTCACTGCAGCTGTCTGGGTATGATAAGTATGTGAGAGAGTGACCTGTAGCTAGCTCCATCATTGCAACATTCAACAGGAGGTAGGTATGACAGTGTTTACATAATGCATCACCTGGATACAAATTTTGTGCATATTATTCAAGAATACCAAAAGGAGCTACATCCACCTGTCTACACTAAAGCTGTACTTTCTGTTTATCCTGTTTGTAAAGGTATGGCTGGTTCCCCCTCACTTACTCCCACCACTGCTTTTAAATCCAGTGTGATATAGGGGTTAAGGGGGCACCAGGCCTATTACAAATGGAATTGATGAAGAATGTAGTATGCAATCAAAAGTACAGTCAGCTTGCTTTCATACAATATAGATCTCATCTCAAACAGCAAAAGTACAGGTGCTTGACACAATTCTTTTAGTATAAACCAAATTTATTAATCTGCTATTCATCCAAAGACTTCATCAGAAACAAACAATGACATAATACTGCAGCCATATTTAAACTAAATTTGTTAAACAGTTAACCAATAGGAAAACACTGATGTTAACCCTTAATGCATCAAACAGAATACATTTCAGATTTTCTGTAAATGTAAATGTAAATGTAGGACAGGTATATAAGATACTCATCACTATGCCTACAAGTAAACAGCAGAAATGGACAACAAACAGGAGAAGAACAAAAGAGTGTTGCTTAGTTGTCAGATCAACGTCCTTTAGGCAACAAGGCCAAGCAATACACCTTGTAGCATCTTATAAGTGATTCCACAAAGAAACACACAGATGCGCCACTCACCAGGCTGAGTGAGGAAAGGGTGACAGTCAGCTGTTTTCAGGTGCTAGGATCTGCCATGTCACTTGAGACCTCAAGTCCCTTCACCTAAGTTACACATATGACTTCTAGGTGTAGATTTTCAAATAAAAGTGATCAGATATTGTCTTGACCAGGAAGATGTCACCCCTAAGTCATAATAAAAGCTCCCAATTGCCAAGATACAGATGAGGGCACACACAACTCTTATGGCTGCACTGCAATGACATTATGCACATGGGACTGAAGAATTTGAGACATATCTCATTGGAACATATGAAGAAGAACAAGATGGAGCTCTCAGAATATGTGTCTGAGGTTGGTATGAAACTAGTCTTGTGTACCAAGAATGATGTTAGTGTGTGCGGACCCAGTCGGCTGACAGCCTTTACAAACGTGGTCCTTCTACTCTACCCGGTCTTACCTTGAACGGCTCAGTACACTGAAAGAAATACCTCCTTGCTGAAACCATCAAGAAAATTATTCTGCTTTGTCCCTCGCTAGTGGACAAAATTGCCTAATGTCTTTCCACTCTACCTGGTCTTACCTTGAACGTCTCAGTATGCTGGAAGAAATACCTCCTTGCTGAAACCAACAAGAAAATTATTCTGCTTTGTCCCTCGCTAGTAAACAGAATTGCCTAAGGTCTTTCCACTCTACCCAGTCTTACCTTGAACATCTCAGTACACTGGAAGAAATGCCTCCTTGCTGAAACCTTCAAGAAAATTATTCTGCCTTGTCCCTCACTAGTGAACAGAATTGCCTAAGGTTAATATCATCTGCTTTATGTTAAAGTGTTATACCTTATAGCTGAACTGGGTCAATGGCACACCCTAGAAGTCTTAACTGCCCAAATATTAAAATGGCTCATTAAATTGTCCAAAAACAGGCTGCTAGTTCAACCCGACTGCTTTATTGTATCAGTAACTGCCTAAATGACAATATTTACCAGAAGCAGAAACAGATCTCTTTACTATTTTATATTTTACAGTACTATATGCCTGTAAGTTTACCATTTTAAAAACAAGAAAAGAAAGTATCTTATAGAAATTGAATTAAATTAAAAGGCATCAAGCTCACTCACAGACTGTAGGAATCCTGTGGTTTGGATTAATCACTCACAGACTGTAGGAATCATGTGGTTTGGATTAGCCTATCAGAAGGCTTACTTCCCCCTGACATGTTTATAAGCAAAGTTACTTATAGTCCTTGAATAACCGCCATTTTTAAACTCCTTAGTATATGCGGACCCAGTTGGCTGACTGTCTTTACAAACGCTGTATGTGTACAAAGAATTTTAAATGTTCTACTAAGCTGTAAGAATGTGATTTTAACTACAAATACATAGCGACTAGTACTGAAGTGTACTATTGATAACTGTTGGTTTAAAATAGTCAGAGGACATCGCAAACCTTGCAAGTCATATCAACTGCATAATAGCTGCAAGATAAGCATAGGAAATCAATGTAATTGCATCTTACAGCTAAACCACAATTGGCAGCTTATGTCTAAGGATTTTACTCTTGAACTGCTGCAGTATTCTGTTGAAAGGTTCACTGAATTGTGTTACATAGTTGTTTGATGTTAAATGTTGTTGTGCCTTAAAGTGGAAGCCCCACCAGTTGATTTACTTACATAGTGATAGTTCCCTATCTGCGTACATGTGCTAACTTAATATCCATTATCAGGTCTTTCTACTCTTCCCGGTCATACCTTGAATAGCTCAGTAAGCTGGAAGAAATACCTCCTTGCTGAAACCATCAAGAAAATTATTCTGCCTTGTCCCTCACTAGTGAACAGAATTGCCTAAGGTTCATATCATCTGCTTTATGTTAAAGTGTTATACCCTATAACTGAACTGGGTCCATAGCACACCCTAGAAGTCTTAACTGCCCAAATATTAAAATGGCTAATTAAACTGGCCAAAAACAAGCTGCTAGTTCAACCCGACTGCTTTATTGTATCAGTAACTGCCCAAATAACAATATTTATGGCCGGAAGCAGAAGCAGATCTCTTTACCATTTTATGTTTTACAGTACTAGATGCCTGTAAGTTTACCATTTAAAAAACAAGAAAAGAAAGTATCTTATAGAAATTGAGTTAAATTAAAAGGCATTAAGCTCACTCACAAACTGTAGAAATCCTGTGGTTTGGATTAGCCCCACTTTGCTCATGCTCATGGGCTCGCTCCTTGCCCCACCCTGCCCCCAAATTCCACCTGCCCCAGTAGTGCTAAATTTATAATCACCTTGCCACTCCCCCTCATCAGAAACAATCAGCATTACCCCATTCATTCATTGGACCCAATCCTATTACTCAAACTCTCTCCAGTCTCTTACTCTAAACTAATTAATAGCCCACCCAACTCTTTTTTTAAACAAGCTTTATTTAAATATCTCTATAATGCCTCCACAAACCTTCACCACTCCTCCAATATCAAAGCCTTTTACTGCCTAATACCCCCATTGATAATTCTCTGTCTTCTCACAGCCTATGAATATCAATACCTACCAAGCTCTCACTACCCCAGATCCAAAACCAGCACTCCTAATCTACCAAATAACTTTAATCAACTACTACCCCACCTCTCGTCTAACTCTTCTAATACAAACACATCAACATCCCATTCAAGCCACATATATTAACCCTAGAACTAAATACTATTACAAACTCTTAATAAAACTCCTACAACCGAACCTCATCATTGATGGGGACATTCACCCTAACCCAGGCCCAAGCCCACTCGATGTTACCAGCCCCGTAAATAACACCCCTACTAGCCTGCGAAACCCAAACAAACACTCCAACTCACTCCTAGTCTGTCATCTAAACATCAGAAGTATAAATAATAAAATTCAATACTTACATGCCCTCATGGATGTACATTCCCCTGATGCCTTTCCGAAACCTGGCTCAAACCTACTACTACTACTGATAATGAGGTTATACCCCCAGGTTATAATATATTAAGACTAGAATGCATCTCTAGTAAGGGAGGGGGTATCCATCTTGTATAAATCCACACTAGAAGTAACCAAATCTAGTACTCCACATGCCTTACTAACTGACAATGCAGAAATACTCATCACTAAGTTACAAATCAATAAACACAAATCTATAAACATTGCATGTATCTGTATTCCTCAAGGTAAAAATACAGATACCTTGGAGGACATCCATTAATTGCCCCAAGAAACTATTGTTCTCGGGGACTATAATATCGACTGGAACACCTGTTCCTCTGACTTCCCCACCACCCATATAAATTTGCATGGCTTCACCCAAGTCATATCTTCCCCTACCAGAATCAATAAGCCAAACAATAAGAAAAGTATCCTAGACTGGATATTAATAAACAACCAACCCCATATATATATAAAGAAGGCACCCTCAGGAAAATAAATGACATTCCTCAACAATCTACCTTTAAAACCATTAGAAGTAATAAGAACTTTAATGAGACTAAATTCCAAAATGAACTTAATGCATGCGACTGGACTTACCTAAAACTACTTCCACTAGATGAAGCAGTCTCGTACTTTAACTCTAAGTTTCTTGCTATCCTGGATAACCATGCTCCCAAACTTATTATTAGAACCAATAATAAAGTAGCGCCATGGCTGTCAGAAGATACTAGACAAAAAATCATATGCAGGAATAAAGCGTGGGCCTCCTGGAGAACCACTAAATCCCAAAATCCCCATATGAATAACTAAGGAATGATACAAAAAAGTCTATTATGCTAGACAAAGAAAATACTACTGTAATCTGCAATAAAAACACCAAAATCATCCACAAAAATTTTGGTCTAGCATAAATAAACTTTTCCACCTAGGACAATCGTCTACCCCTACCCGCTTGACTACCCTCCAAAAAAACTCCAAAAATTGTTGCTAACACCTTTAGTACTTTCTTTACAGAAACCGTTCAATCCCTTGCCGACAAATTAGCTCCCAATAGCTCAAGTTCTACCGATCCCACACACAATAATAACACCCTCTTCAAATTTCAGCCAGTACCAACATCTTTTGTTAGGTCACTACTCAGGAAATTGAAACCCACTACCCTATCGGCAGACCTACTACCCTCAGAGCATCTCAAAAAAGCCACTGATGAAATAGCATATCCCATTTCTATACTAATCAAAAGATCTATTGTTGAAGCTTATATCCCCTCTATCTGGAAAATCTCCCACATTATTCCTCTCCATAAAGGGGGAAATTCCACTGAACTCTCAAATTACAGGCCTATAGTCATCCTGTCACCCTTGGCTAAAATTATGGAAAAATGTATCCATAAAAAATTCCTAGCCTATCTTAATCTGAACAATCTCCTAGTCCCCTCCCAGCACGGATTTAGACCTTGCCATAGTACAACCTCAGCCCTTCTTTTCTTCTCTGACACAATAAATCAAAACCGTAATAACAACAAGCACTCCTCAGCCCTCTTCCTAGACCTTTCCAAGGCATTCGACATGGTAAACCACCAGCTACTCTTAGGGACACTAAAAACACTCTCCATAGATAACCTAGCAATTAGCTGGTTTCATTCCTATCTAAGTGGCAGACAACAAGCTGTACTATGGAAAGATAGCTTATCTTTCCTATTACCAATCACCCTCTGAGTCCCCCGGGGGTCTATACTGGGCCACCTCCTATTCTCCATCTTCATTAATGATCTGCATAAAGACATCTCAGATGCAACTTGTATTCAGTATGCAGATGACTTGACCCTAATCTGTGCTGCCACCTCCCCCACAGACTTACAATCTTTATCCCAAAACACCTTCAACAAAGTAGAGAACTGGCTCACTGGTCGCTGTCTACTATTAAACCCAAATAATACTAAGCTGTTACACTTCACTCCCACTCGCAAGGTCCCTTTACCATCTCTCACCATGACATTTAACAATGGTTCATAGGTTCAGAGGTAGGTACTAGGCTATTGGCCCTAGGGCCTATATAAGCCTAGCCAAACGGTACCCTGGCTTTTGCCACCCAAGAAAATTATTTCCCTGTATCCCTGTCAAGCAGAGCCACAGAAGTGATCCCCGGGGTGAATTTCCTATCTCCCATCCAATCATCAAGATTTTTCTTGAAGAGTGCTAATGAGGATCTTTGTTTGATATAGAGAGGAAGTTTGTTCCAGTCTATGGGAAGTCTCTGAGACAGGAAACTATCCCTCCAGCACGTTCTGTTTATTGTGGTGACAGTGTTTAGGTCCCTAGAGCGTGTAGCTCGGAGGGATTGGGATTTCGTTGAGTGGAGCATGTCCAACAGCTCTGGGTTTGACATAGCTTTGCATGTTAGGCAGAGATCACCTCTGAGTAGGCGATATGCGACAGATTAAAGCTGGAGTTTTTTGAGATGGTCTGCATAGGGGATCTGTTTGAGGCCGGTAATCCTCTTTGTGAGGTATTTCTGCGGCCTTTCCAGTTGTTGTAGATGTCTTGTGAGGTACATACCAAAAGGGGCATTGTACTCTATAATGGGGCTAATGAGTGATGAGTAGAGGGGAACAATGACCTCTTTTTTCCTGGATAAGAAACCTTTTGTGATGAGCTGTGCCACGTAGAAGGATTTCCTGACTACTGTGGTGATGTGATTATCAAAGAAGAGACTACTGTCCACCTGTGCCCCAAGGTCTCTTATCACACTTTCAGTGTTAAGTAGACTACCGCCTATGTGGTAGTTCATGGGTACAGAGTTTTTACCAAAAGGGATGACAATGCACTTTATAGCATTGAGCTTGAGGCCATAGCTTTGACACCAGGCATCTGTCTCAGTGAGGCCCTTTTGTAGGATGTCCACATCGCTAGGAGTTTTGATTATGGTTCCTAGTTTGCAATCATCTGTGAACTTTGGTAGCCAAAGACCTTCTGTGTTAGCCTGTACTTCAGAGAAGTAGATACCAAACAGGAGAGGACCCAGGAATGAACCCTGTGGTACTCCACTTGTCACTGGTCTGAAGTTGGATTTAGAGTCTGCTACTTTCACAGTGTGGGTTCTGTCAGTGAGCCAGTTGGCAACCCATCTTGTGACATAGGGATTTATACCTAGTTTAGTGAGTTTATCTATAATTCCAGAGTGGGGGATAGTGTTGAAAGCCTTGGCGAGATCTAGATATGCTGTGTGAACCACCTTACCATCATCTACGGCTTTGGTGAACACTTCAAAGAAGTCTATCAGGTTTAGGAGACATAATCTGCCTTTTACAAACCCGAACTGGGTAGGGTCCAGAGTTTGGAGATTACCAATGTCATTGTTTATAACTTCCATGATGATACATTCCATAGCCTTGCAGACCAGGCTTGTCAGGCTAATGGGGCAGTAGTTCCCGGGTCAGTGGTAGCTTGCCCTTTGTGGAGTGGGATTACCATTGCTGTGTGCCTTTCAGTGGACACAAAGCCAAAGGTGAGACTATGATTGAACAGGGTACTTAGGTGGGGTGCCAGTTCGTTCTGTAGTTCATGCAGAATGCAGCATGGGATGTTGTCAGGTCCCATGGATGCTGTGTTCTTGGCTTTGGATAGTGTGTTTTTACCTATGCAGCCGTGATTACAGGAACTTTGAATTCTTCTGGTATAGAGATGGGCCCTTTAGGGTATGTGAGAGGGGTAAAGTTAGCACTGAACCTATCTGCCAGGATGTTAGCAATATCATTTGGTTCTGTATATTTAGTGCCATTGTGCTGTAACTCAGAGCAGATCTGAGTGTTGCCATTGAGATTCTTGACATAGCTAGAGAATGTTTTGTGGTTGTCTTTAGAACAAAGTACTAAACTACTAGGAGTAATTATCAACAACAACCTTAAGTTTGATGCTCACATTGACAAAACTATTAAAACAGTTAATAAGAAACTAGACTCTTTATATAAGATTAAACAATTCCTAACCCTATCTGCTAGGACTGTGATTGCCCGTCCACATATACCATCAACCCTTCTTTATGCCTTACCTATTTTCACAAACCTAAGCAAAACTGACCTCAATACACTTACTAGCTGCTGCAATAATATTGTCAGATTTGCCACAGGATCAGCATATAGAACACATCACTGTTTAAAAGTTAAATCGCTAGACTGGCTAGAACTACCCTACCAACTTCAATATAACCAATTAACAGTTGTTCACAAAGTTCTCTACCAACCAGACAGTGCACCCATACTGAAAAATATTATCACTCCCTACAGTAACTTAAAACACTCCACTCCTCCAACAGAATGCTAGTATAAACTGTTAAATCCAACAATTCAGCTGGTGAATCACTATTTATCAACTCTGTTGGCAAAACCTGGAACTTACTTCCTGTGGAACTTACTACAGTTCCCTCCTTAACCCAATTGAAAATATCTCTTAAAAACACCTAAAAATGCATTGGCTTTGTCTCTGTACAAACCCTGACTAATCCCTACTCAAATACCAACTATAAATGAAAACCTTATTACAGGAAGAAACTTTCATTGTATTACTCTGATTCATTAACTGATTAGAAACCTGATTACATGTCTCTTACCTACTGGAAAGTACTAAAGTAAGGATGATAAATTGGCACAACCATGTACTACTAAAATGTATGTGAACCACTAAAAATATATGTGTTCTCCCTTAACAGTTAATAATTTCTAATATTTCCTGTGTGCATTCTAGAAAATCTTGAATATGTGTATATCTATTGTTGAACAAATGTCCATTTTGTAATATTTCACTGTATATATCCATGTAATGTATGTCTGGAGCTTTTCTCCCCGGGCCTCCGCTGAAAATGGACTTATCCAGTTGGACTTTCCCAGTTAACAAATGTAAGATAAATAAATAAATGTTACAATGCAAATAAAACATAATTGACAGTAACTATTGTCATAGTTATTGGTGTCATTCTAAGGGAGTACAATATCCGCCTGGGTCAAGATAATTAACAAACCTACCTGCTTGCTAGGGATGACACCTCTCCCCTCATGGCTTTTCTATATCTTCCTCCATAGTGCCTTTTTTTAGGAAGGTCAGTTGCCTCAAATACTGTCATAATTAAGCAATATCAAGACAATATAAAGGTTGCTCAGCTCAATGTTCAAAGCCTAAATGAGGAGTTACAGTCCTTAAAGGTCTTCCTGACCCTCAGAAATATAGATGTCTGCACAGTTACTGAAACATGGTTTCAGTACAGTGATAGCAACCCAGCAGTACAATGTTCCTGTGCCTACTACTCTTCCAAACCCACCACCAAAAATAACTGCATTGTTGCACCAGATGTGTCTATATTCTAAAGAAGCTAAATCACATCCAGACTCAGAATGTAGATAGTGACCTTGAGCTCTTCCATTTCCTACCTACTGTCAATAAAAAATGTTACCACACCAGAGCCAGCAACCCTACCTCCTCCATGTCATCATCACCCCATGAGGCACAGCTAGACAAACTGGAGTCCCATCCCATTGAAACTAACACGATTCTCCTGGGGGTTTGAAGGTAGCTGATGAACTGATTTAAGCACCCCCCCCAATGACCTAATCTTACACACTCCTACATTTGTGGATAATTTCTGTGCTCACCAAAAAGGGAACATTGAGGCATTAGCATCCTCAGACACAAATACAATACCAAACTCAGGAATAAATCTCTATGGTGGAACCGTAGTATAAATAAACTATACAATAATAGGAAGAAACTTAACTTAATATACGGCTTCTAGAAATGAACTCAAAAGATCCTCCAAAGGGAAATATAGATTAAAAATTGCCACCTATGTACAGGACAACCATGTTTCAACTATGTTAGAAAACTTTGAAGCAGTACCCATGAATACACATAGTTAATACATAACAAAAACATATACTCATCCCCTGGGGACATAGCTTATCAGTGATACAATTAGCTCAAAATTACTAGCTTATCTCCCCCCTAACTTTCTCCAGTGTATTAAAATGCCCACACACACACCTCAGATCACTTCAGAGCAAGTCTTGAGGGGGTTCTCTCCGAGGCCAAAAACACTAGCTCCATGGGTCCAAACAATATGGCAGTTTGCCTTCTGCTCAACACCAAGCATATCCTTATAGACTCGTTACTAAACCTATTCAATATCAGCCTCTTCATTGGATTTGTGCTGGAGATGTGTAGTCATCCCACTCAACAAGGGAGAACCCATCACTGACCCAATAAACTATTCACCTATAATCCTCACCAGCCTTACCTGTAAAGCAAGGAAATGCATTATTTTTATTATGAAACGTATTAACAAAGACATTAACAATATACAGTCCATTAACCCAAACCAGTTTGTTTTTTTTTTAAAGGTGGATCCTGCCTCCAAACTTGGTGGACTTCTTTGAACAGGTTGCTAATGGACTAGATGCAGACAAATTGGTTCACACTGCTTACCATGACCTGGCCAAGGCCTTTGAAACCATCCCATGTTCAGCCATCATTGACAAACTAATCAAGTTAAATGCAGTATAAACCCACATGTTACCTATCAAATAGCAAACTAGCTTGTTGGCAGAACCCACTCAATAAGTAGATGAGGCATGCTGTCGTCGAAAAGGTTTGTTACTACTGGTATCCCTCAGGGATTAATTATTGGACTATTGCATCTTGGTACATACTTCTCTTATGTCATGGTCAAGGATCCGTGGATGACAAAGTTTGCAGATAACTGCAAACTTTGTACTGTCATAAGCTCTCCAACTGACGTCCATTTTCTCTTGGGGATCTAATACAAAAAAGATGTGCCTGGGCCATGGGATATAGTATTGTGCTCTTCAACGAGGATGGACCCCCATGCACCTACCACACAGAAGGCATCCCTTGAAAACTATCACCATTATTAGGGATCTGTGCATTTTCATTGAGAATGAACTATCCTTTGATCACCGTGTATCCACAGTTGTTAGGAAATCCTTTTATTTAGCCAAACTGATTATCAGGGGTATGTATTTTAGGCTGTGGGGAATTTATTATTTATTATTATACTTATCTCTCATTAGATTCATAATAGAATATAATGAACCTTTTGGTATGCAGGTGACTAAACATATGACTCAACTTGAAAGACTGTAATGTTTTGTCACTAAGACAATCAGGCACGTCTTCCATGTGATGCAAAGACTGCCTTTAAGTACTTTCTCTCTTCTCTGTTTCCTACAGACACTCAAGGGGTGACTTTTGTCTTGCCTACAAACCCTTGAAAGATCCAGTCCTATGCAACCTTCTACATATCTGCAAAAGAAACAACACCCTAAGTATCATCTCAAAGGAACAAAACTTCCAATGCAGCATAAATAGAACGTGCTGGCAAGATAAATATGTCTGTCAAAGAATACCTCTTCTCTAAAATGTAAATCAAAGTAGATCCCTGATCCTCTTTAACAGCAACCAGGATAAATGGATGGGAAACGATAAATTCATCCCTGGTCTGGCCCCCTCAAACCTTCATTGAAAGGGGACAAAACCAGGTAGTAGTTGCATATTGATGAACTGAGATCTTGAGGCTAGCCTATAAATATCTGATCAACAGCCTAGTATGAACCTATGAACCTAAGATGATATTGTACATGGCTTAAAGAAATCACAGCTGAAGTATCAGAGACCAAAGCATGTGATATGTTTTTGTCATGCTTAGTTGGAGAACTTTTGCTTTGAACTATGTTTAATATACCCCAAGATTGTTTTCTTTAGAAACATTTGGCTTGGAAGATACAGGCATCTCAGTGGAGCAGTGCATAGTCATCAACATACTGGGTAAGGGTGTCCAGGCCACTGTTGTTTTTCATATCATTACTAAGAATAAAGAATAATATGGGACCCAGAGCTGAACTCTGTCAGTTCCACTTGTTAGAGACATAAGGGAAGATAAGGATAAATACCAGCATACTAATCATATTCTACAATTAACTTCTAAACCATCCAGCACAGAAGAGTGAATACCCAGAACTGCAAATCTGTCCAGAAGTAGGAGATACCTGACCTTATCAAAAGTTTTTGATTGGTCAAGGAGGACAGCAGCAGTAATACAGCATAAGCTAAGACTAGAGTAAAGGTACTCAGTAATGGTGAAAATTGGCACTATCATTGATATAGGTTCACAGTACTTACTAGGCTATTGATCTGTGAGGAATGTGACTTCATGTTGTGAATGTGTAGTAGGGCTAAGAAAGTAAGAGTCTGTTGAAACTCTATACACAAGACAGAGATCGTGTCTCAGTAGCCTGTATGATACTTAGAAGAGAGACATGGCTTTGAGATGGTATGCATAGTTTTTTATGATTTAGGCCCTTGATTTTTTTGGTGAAAAAGGATTGTGGTCATTCCAATTTTTACAAGTAATTGGAAAGGTGCATACCAAAAGGGGTATTATACTCAATGATTGGTCTAAAAAGTGTCAAGTACAGTTGAACAGTTATATCCCTGGATCTGGACATAATACTTTTAGACATGAACAGTGTGATAAAAATGGGCTTCCTTAGAACAATGGATATGTAGTAATCACAAAACAGTTAACTGTCGACATAGCTTCCCAGATCCCTATCTATAGGATCGATTGTCATGAGTGTGTTATCAATGTGATAGTTACAAGGGGAATCAAGCTTGCTAAAGGCTACAGATATACACTTCTAGGCATTTAGTTTTAGTCCAGGATTTGGCAGCAGCTATTTGCTTGTGACAGGCCCTTTTGGTGGTTTTTTGTGTCTTCAGGGGAGTTTATGATGGCAACAAGTTTGCATATCACTGAATTAACTCTTATGTTATGAGTCAGTCAGACATTTCTGGAATAGAAGAATGGAAAGAAGTTGGGAATGGATATTTATTGTAGAATTTCAGATAGGAGCCCAAGGACTGCAATTTGCCAAATAATAATCAGTTTAAGTGGCTTTCAACTGAGAAAGGATGAGTCTAGTACTGCTTCCTTCCAAAGCCTACACACATGCACCTGTAGGACATATCTATTGATGAGAACGTTGACTGCTTTACAGCATGACATGTCAGCAGCTGTAAGGAAATGCTTAGGAAGATAATGAGAAGAAGCAATCAATGTTTAAGGTTAAGGGGGGACAGACATAACCAGAAATCAAAATAGTATTTGGAAGATGATGTGTTGTGGACACATGCTTTCAGTACAGCAGTTTTATAAGGAATGCATTCCATACAACTACTGAAAAGGAAGCTGAACGTATGAGCAATATTAGAGTTGTGTTTGGAAAGAAATGGGCAGTCAGTCCAAGACTCTCCAAGGCATAAGAGCTGTGTTAGACCCTACCAGAATGACTAGATATACTATTTTTTTCAGATATAGGCCATCTACCTTGCCTGGTTTTGATCACATTTGTCATTAAG
The DNA here is from genome assembly GCF_019279795.1 of Protopterus annectens. Taxonomy (NCBI): domain Eukaryota; kingdom Metazoa; phylum Chordata; order Ceratodontiformes; family Protopteridae; genus Protopterus; species Protopterus annectens. The sequence continues at coordinate 435,280,383 of NC_056749.1, forward strand.
CCAGCTATTGATGACTGGTTTACCAGCTCTGGCATGCACCAGTGCTCAGGAGCCTAAAGGATTAAACTGCCATACAAATGAGATGGACTGCCTATTGACAATATCCTGTCTGTTGAAATATACTCAGAGGCGATACACCTTTTCAATTAGGAGTTAGATATTTAGAGGAGCTGGGGAATCCGATACCTGTATGAACACAATATGAAATGGCACTTCTTGTGAAATGATTTGGAGATTTATTTGTAATAATTTTGTGTGACTTATGGCATGTCAGAGTAGCTGGTCAAACATGACCATATTATACTGTGAGTTTCCCTTTGCGGTCTGTGTTTATCTGTCAGATTTATTAGTATTGTGATTTTTTCTTGCACTGTTTTCTGCTCACACCCAATATGACTGTAGGGTGGTCACTATAGCTTTGGAAATGTCAGTTTTCTCCATTTTATTATGATAAACAAAGGTTTTACCCCTCAAAATAAGTGTTTTTTTACACATTCTAAACTTTGTTCTGATTTCTAGTGTAATAGCTGATATGGAATATATCTGACATTCCAGCTTGTTGCCACATTCCTTTTGTTTTCTAGTATTTTTTAAGTGCTTTAGCCTGCACCCATTGGATTATATATATTTATATATATATATATATATATATATATATATATGTATATGTATATATATATATATATATCATGAGTGGACAGGTGATCCGCTGTGGCGACCCCTAACCGGGAAAAGCCGAAAGAAGAAGATAGATATATATATATATATATATATATATATGTATGTGTATATATATATATATATATATATCAGAAGTGTAAAAGGAAAAAACAACAGGCACTCACAGTAATTTTGCAAAATGTAAGCATTTTTAGGTTTGCCCATCATGCACAAGGCCTAACAGCTGCTCCTCATGCCTTCATGCAGAAAACAATCCATACTGCCAGACAAGTAGTCACCTAACCAAATAATTTTTGTATGGATGGAGAAGCTATTAATGACACCTTAAGACACTTCCTATAGAAGAATGTATATTTTACATTATACAGTAATGCTTCCTTTGCATTCTAAAAATGTACACTGACTGGAAGAAGCAATCACAGTGCCCATTTTAAAGTGAATATTACCAATAGTAACTGGCCATACAAATGAGATGGCCTGCCTGTTGACAATAGCCTACAATTTATATATATATATATATATATATATATATATATATATATATATATATATATATATATATATATATATATTAAATACTGGACTCATTTTTTGGTTTATAATCACTGCAACTAAAACATCATGCACACAATCCTGATAAAATGTAAAAACAGTAATTAAGTAAAATACAAAAAAAATGGACTAGAAAACAATCACACTTTTCTGAATTAAGTTCAAACATGAAAATATAAGCAAACAGAGTTCAGTGCAAAAAATATTACTAAAGTAGCTGTCAAACTGTGTATACAACAGTGGAAATGAAACAGCAACAGTTTTGCATCCACAGGCTGCACAAAAGGAGCCATGACATCTCATCTTTCTAACTATAACTTCTGTAAAAGTGGCAGAAATGCCATGTTATCAATGCACTGTGAAACTATCTGCATGCACATGTCCTGCTGCACATGTGCGGTATATTAATCAGACATCAGCTATCTGACAGAAGAAGCAGAGTGAAACTTATGTCCAATCACAGAATGATGTTATTTAACAAGGTAAGATATTTTTTTCTCAAATGCCACTGTATAATAGCTTTACCCTGGTGATGAAGACACCCCAGTCATGAGTAAATCCTATATTGCTCATGCCTGAGTGTAAGTTATTGCTAAGCTATCCTTTGAAGAACCGTGTAGTAAATCATATATAAACTACAGGTTTTATGTGACTAACTCACCAACTCCCTTCATTGGCATGCACTACATCTACCAAAAACGTTTGAAATTAAATCCATTGATACATTGGTAAACATGTGCTGAGCATGAACACTGGGACATGCAAAATTAAAACAAAAAAAAGTAAAGTAGGGTTCACATAGATTTAATTTTCCCCTGTATCAGAGTGTACTGTGAACTCCTCATTTCTAAATCCAGAACTATCTCTGTGTTTATCTCTCATCACTAAGAACAGGAGCAGGTTCACAAGAGTAACTATTCCCAGTGATGCCTGTCTAGACAGGAACTGTCACTTCAAAGTTAAGAGGATTGTTGAAAACTAGTTTGGTTCATACATTATCATTTATCTGTCAGTTACTGTAATGCTGTTTTCATGATCAAATCAAGGCACCTGTTTCTTACAAAACATCAGCAACAAGCAAACACCGATAAATTATTAATTTATTTGTTTGTTTCTTGCATTACTCAATTTATTCTTTATTAATCTGTCAGATAAGTACATGTACATTTTCAGGACTGACAGATAAAGCTTTGCTTTGGTTACATAACTTGCTCAGAGTAGCTTAACTGACAAGTGGAGATTATGTTTGTCAGTCAGCTGTGTAGAGAGCTCAATACCCAAATAAATGCAATATTACACTAAAAAAATGTAACACGGAGGTTGTTGGGTTTGAACTGTGTCCTTTTTGTTCCAGAGCTAGTATCATTGCTGGTATGCTGCAGGGTATTCAGCATTATATATGGTTAAGTAATTTAGCTTGTTTTGCACATAATGCACATCTGCTGTTGAATCATGCTCTTTGACAGACATGCATTGAAGATTACAGTCAGAATTTACTGAACATTATGTTGTACAGGATGATTTTATTTGTACCTGTAATCCTAGATAATCCATTCCTATCGTTGCTGTTTGGGTTTTGTTTTATTTCTCTGTCTACTTTTCTAATGGCCCTAGGACATCACTAAGCCTAAGTAATTTAGTGTATTTCCTCTTACCACAACCCCTCCAGTCTTATATGACAGTAATGTAATGCAGACCACTGATTTAATGAGTCCTTCTATGCTACTCTGTCTGTGTAGTTTTATAATATTAAGCTGGTTGTAGCAGATGTAGAAAGAAATAACTTTTCTTTCTAATCCGGTCTGGCAGGTTTTGAAGGTACTTGCCTGTTTCTAAGTAGTAATATTTATAACATTTTCATTAAATCAAGGTATCCAAAGGAAGATGCCTATTATTTCAGTCATAAGCAAAACCCATTATTTCACTCATAAGCAAAACAATTAGTGCAGACACTGTCAGTTTCTATAAAAAAAATAAAACCCACCCATTCTTCATTTGCCTAGAATTTAGTCTAGCCTTCCTTTGTGCTCAGTGGACACTAACACTTAATGGTACCCTTTATTGTATGGTGCCTTCAGTGAGTAGAACATAATCAAAAAAATAAAACTGGCCACAATCACACAACAAGAGCCATCATTTCCATTAATGTATAAGTCTATTCACTACTATTTACATAAAATCAGTTTTCAACAGCAATGTTCAAAGCCACCTTCAACTTAATATTTCATTGTTACTCGTAACAGAACAAAAATACCTTCCTTAGCTTGGTCTCCTAGTTGTTCTATATCCAGTAATTTCTAATGAGACTCAACCTCAGTTGTCTTTTATCATAAACTGACTGTGTGCCTCTTGTCTGCTTCTTTTCCCAAGACTTGAAATCTGCTGGATAGATGACCTAAGGTTTCTCCAGATTTTAACAGTTACTTGTTTTATTATATTGTGCATTTCCAGTCATCCTGTGTTCCCAGTTGCACTCAAAAATCTTTACTACAATTCAGCAGGTTTTAAGGGTCAGTGAGAACTGCCAGAAGATTATGTCATTTAACAATTAAATACATAATGATATTGAAGGAGGTGAATGTTACTGATAAATAACACACTGTCCAGAGGCATTCTGATGCCCAACACCACTGGCAATCAGACGCACTAACACTGGGAGGACTATTATTCCCCATTAATACATATCCTGGAGGATATTATCATGCTTAGGATATGAGCTATCTGTAAAGTTATATAAGTTATGTTTAAACAATCATTGTTCTATATTTGCTTTTATATTTATTTAAATGCCAGAAATCTAATGATGCCCTGATAGTTGATTTCAGTTTAAACTATTCAATATTAGTTAAAAAAAATATTAACAGTATGCAAGATGCAAGTCACAGTGTTTGTTGATGCCCTCTCAACTCACTACCACCAGTAATTTAAACTACAAATGCATTCCACTGAAATTAACAACTGTTTTGCTGATGGATCTATTTAAATTCCAAGGTTTTTGCATCCCTGCCTCAGTTCATGCAACTGTAATCAATTTTCCTGTTAACCAAGTACCAAAAAACAGTACTCTAGGAAGTCTGAGATAAACAGAGCACTTTCCCTTTATCAAAGAAAAAAAGCTACTCCACTTAGATAAATCCAAGTTTGCTACAAATGTGAATAAATACATAAAAATTACAGCAAACTGGGACTATGGTTTCCAGTAAGCAACTTTTAATAAAACAACGCAGTCAAAAACTTTAAAAAAGCAAGTAATACATTCGCTAAAAATAGCTTCATCGATCAAAAAGGCATAACAGACAAATGAAAATCCTTTTATACAAAGCTACAACTCAGAGATGAATTATATTATACAAACCTGCAAGTTAAAGAAGAATCAGGCTTAAATTAATCACTGACTAGTAAACCCATTTTAAAGGACTTAAGAAACAGAATTAAGTGAATGCACCTTTAAATTCTATTTGCTGAGAGTTAATTCATTGTCACATGATTCATCATTGACTTGTAGCTTTGTATAAAAGGATTTTCATTTGCCTATTATGCCTTTTTGCCTGTTGAAGCTATTTTTAGTGAAAGTATTACTTGCATTTTTAAAGTTTTTGACGGTGTTGTTTTATTAAAAGTTGCTTATTGGTAACCATGGTGCCAGTTTGCAGTTATTTTTATGCACCGTCCCTATATGCCAGCTTGTGCCAACTTGTAGGAAGTACCAAATAAGCCTTAGAAAAGTCTAGCAGTTAACAAGCTGTCACCTAAGCAATCACTATCACTTAGAGAAAGCTTGCAAACCATCTGTCAAACTTTTCTGTTTTTAAAGAGAGTTTACAAGTTGTCTACTTTTAAAAAAAAGAACAGAATGACAGCTTACAATGATAAACTGTAAGCTGTCAAACTTTTTAAATTTATCAACAAGCTATTAGGTTTATAAAATGTATATTTTTAACTCCTTGTTACCTTAAGAAAAAAATTGACAGTTTACAAGCTGTCACTAGGCAATCTCAATTGTATATTCAGCAAATCACTGTCAGGAAGGGCACTAAATGGGTGTTTTGCCCAGGGCACCAAGTTCCTTTGCTACAGCTCTGTCTTGAAACATAGCAGGGGGAACACAATAAAAAAATGCTGACTTGCCGATCTATGTCACTGAAAGCTGTTTACTAATCTGAGAAAAACATTTACTAATTATACATCCAGCAGCACTGAATGACATTTGTGTGCAGTACCTAGAACACTTACTTGAATAAGTGCAGTTATTGAGAAGGAGAAGCATTTTTAAATAATACAACTCCTTTAAGTAAGTCAATAACTAAGAACATTTTTTAACAGTACAGAAGAAGGTCTTAGAAACAATACTAACATCTTTTTTACCAGTAGCACTATGTCATATAGAATAAGTTCATCAGAATTGAAACATTTAGTGTTTCATTTCTCATCATCATTTGTTTCACACTATTTGCATTCACTGTTTTTTTTGTGTGTGTGTGTGTGTGTGTGTGTGTGTGTGTGTGTGTGTGTGTGTGTGTGTGTGTGTGTGCAGTCATTTAATCTACTACTATCATATACTACTCATACTATTTCAGTACTGTTTCATTATTCTGTGTTGTGGATGTTCATTGGCCCCAGCTAAAGAACGAAAAAATGTCAATATTAGCATTTTTATTTTTCCAGCTGATGACAGATTTAGTGCCATAAGTAGGCCCTTATACAATAATTCATTTTTCTGGAAATCTAAATGACCAGTGTGGGGAATTATTTTAAACAACAGTTTCTAATTAAATTTGAGCCATACTGCCTTGGTGGTGGGCAAGTCCAGAATGTGATCACCACATCTGCACATGGGGAATAGCATGCAAGATAAATTTCTAAACTACTTAGGTTTTGGTCTCAGAAGCTATCAGACTTTCAACAAATCTTCCTCAAGAGTCTTAAGCTGGGTTGACTGGTCACAAGGGAATTAGCTAGAAGTTTTTGGATCTGAAATTTTTTTTTGTGTGGTATCTTAGTGCCTCTGTGCTAATTCCAACTGCCTGAAGACAGTGCATTCAGTATAATCTCCTCATGTTACTGAATAAGTTAGATCAAGGAGGCCAACTGCATACCTTTCAACCTCTTAACACAAAACTCTGGCCAAAACTAATGGGGGACAAAGCCCCAAACATTGGGACAAATGTTAAATATTGCTCTTATAAACTTGGAATGTTGCTAGAATAAAAGGTCTTGCATTAGCATGCATTTTCTGAAGAATATAATGTCTGAAATTCAAATACCTGTCATTATTTAATGAATTCAATCCTCACTGATTTGCCACAAAAATTCAGAAAACCACAAATTTTATGAGAATCAAAATAAAAATATTACACAGAAATCTGGACATTCTACAAAAATCTGAACAGTTGAGAGGTTTGATGCCAAGGGTCTTCTTTCATTTTCTAGCCATTTGTCGTAATGTTTGAATTTTGGTTTTGGTAAATTGTGGGCAAGATTTATAATTCCCAACTTACAGACAGTATACTTCAACGAAGAACAATCTTTCTAAGTCCATACTTCTGCATTAGTTGGGTGAAGGATTGTAAGATAACTCCATTTGTGATCTGCAGACTCCAAAACTATCATCCCGTTTGTTTGACCAATCTCTTATTTTTAAGTCACTCCAACCCGCACGTATGGCAAGTGCAAAGGCTCTATAGTCCAAAACAAATTCAAAACGAATGAGAGCCAGCACAAAGTGTGGTTAAACAATATTTAATACACCGAAACCTGGGCACTGAAGTTAGAGCATTTGAGGAGACTTGAGGTGATGCAGAAGAAGTGCTTGAGAGGAGTAGTAGGATACACACTATGGGGCAGGTATAGAAATAATGACATCAGAGCAGAAGCCAAAGTTGCCTCAGTTCCAGAAAAGATCAAGGATAACAGCTTATGGTGGCTCAGTCACATGTGCAGAAAAGCAGAACATGATTTGTTGAAGAGGATTTGAAAGAGGAAGAATGGCTAGAGGAAATGATGTCCAGCCAAGAGATGGCTGGATTGTATAAGAAAAATGTACAACACTCTGGCATGGTGATTGAAAAGGTAGAATGACACTGAATCAAGATATGTGGCAACAGTTGATGCAACACCCCAGCTCATTCAGAAAAATGGGGAAAAGGGGGGTTGATTATGGCAAATTCTACAGATAAAATCCAAAACACGTACTTCAGCAGATAGCATTATAATGATGGAATTCTACAAAACACAGAATTCTACAGCTAGAATTCTAAATGTAGACTTATACAGATAGAACAAAATGAAATTCTGCCGACAGAATTATATGGATAGATTTCTACAAAAAGAATGTTGTAGACACAGCACAAATAGACTTCTAAGCATAAAATTTTATATACATAATTCTAAATGCAGAATTTTTGCAGTTAGAATTATCCTGACAGAATACTGCAGATAAAACAGTACTCAAGCCGCTGAATCACTTACAAATGCCTTCTACCAGCACCTGCAGGACTGCATGGATAAGGCAATCCCAAGCAAAACAAAGACTCTTTGTACCAAAGGCAAGCGTCCAGTCTGGTGGACCCCAGCCATAAACAAACTCTACAACAAAAGGAGGAAGCTACTACAAGATAGAGCAAAATCCTTAAAAGGTAAGACACCCTTGATCACTATAAGTAAAAAACTAAGAGCTCTCATAAAATCATCCAAAGCAAATTTTGAGAGAAAAATAGCTAAAGACTCAAAAGACAATCATAAGGCCTTCTTTAGCTATGTTAGAAACCAGGAGGAAACTCCCAGATATGCTCAGAACTAGTTCAAAATGATGTGAAGATTACTGATCCTACAGACATTGCCAACATACTGGCTGACAGGTTCAGTGCAAACTTCTCCCCCTCCCCAAAAGGAGAGATATCTATACCAAGCGATTGCAGCCCCCAAACATCTCCAACGCCCAAGTGAGAACTGCTCTCTCCAAAGCAAAAAACACAGCATCCATGGGACCTGATGGTGTCCCCGGCTGTGTGCTCCACGAACTCAACGAGGAATTAAACCCACAGCTAGGACAGCTGTTTAATCATAGTCTTACCTCTGGATACGTACCCAGGAGTGGCGACTGCAACTGTGGTCCCACTTCACAAAGGCGGTGTCTCCACCGACCCTGGAAATTACCGGCCCATTAGCTTGACAAGCCTTATCTGCAAAGCCATGGAGAGGATCATAATGGACCTCATAAATAAAGACATAGGGAATTTGCAGACTTTGGATCCATCCCAGTTTGGCTTTGTCAAAGGCAGATCATGCCTTCTAAACTTGGTTGACTTTTTCGAAACTGTCACCAAAGCCATTGATGAGGGAAAGGCAGTCCATACAGCCTACCTCGATCTGGCAAAGGCCTTCGATACAATACCCCACTTGGGTATCATTGAAAAACTCATCAGCTTAAATGTTAACCCATACATCACAAGATGGGTTGCAAACTGGCTGAGTGACAGAACCCACAGGGTCAGAGTTGCTGGCGCCATGTCAGACTCAAAGCCTGTCACAAGTGGTGTACCACAGGGCTCAGTCCTGGGCCCACTCTTGTTTGGCATCTATTTTTCCAAGTACAAGCAAACACAGGAGGGTTATGGCTGACAAAGTTTGCAGATGACTGCAAACTGGGCCATAGTAGAAAACACATCTGACACAGATATCCTTCAGAAGGGTCTCACAGAAACGGATAACTGGTGCCAGAGCCATGGCCTAAAGTTAAATGCCAAAAATGCATAGTCATACCCTTCGGGAAAAACAAGGTTACCCCTAGCTACCAAATAGGTGGCAATCCACTGAGCACAGAAGAAGTTATCAGGGACCTGGGGACCCAGGTTGATAGTAGTCTGTCATTCGACACCCATGTAGCTAAAGTAGTTAGGAAGACCTTCTACATTGCCCACCTTATCATGAAGGGATTCTCATCTAGATCAAGGGAGGTCATAGTCTCCTATACTCATCACTCATCAGACCAATGATTGAGTACAATGCCCCATTCGGAATGTATCTGACCCGACACTTGCAGCAGCTGGAGAGGCCACAAAGTTCCTCACCAAAAGGATAAAGGGTCTCAAACATCTGTCCTATGCTGCCCGACTGAAAGAACTCCAGCTCTATTCAGTCGCCACGCTTGCTCAGAGGTGACCTTTGCCTAACATACAAGGCCATGTCAAACCCAGATTTGATGAATATGCTTCACCTCAAAAATCTAGATCCGTCAGAGCCACAAGGGCGGAGACTTAAACCTCGACACGGCTATTAATAGGACGTGCTGGAGGGATAGATTCATCATCCAAAGACTCCCTATGCTGTGGAATAAAATCCCGGTATATGTGAGGCAGAGCACCTCGCTGGCCTTGTTCAAGAGAAATCTTGACCAATGGATGGGAGATCGCAGATATACCCCAGGGATTACCTCAGTGTCACTGCTCAACAGAGGCACAGCAAAATAATGGGTATAGTTCCCCATACTAAAGGGGTGGCGTAAGCCACAAAACTATGGGCTAGGCTTGTAAATGCCCTCGGGCAGATAGCCTAGTATGAACCTATGAACCTATGAACCTAAACACAGAATGAAGATATAATTATAAACAGGGAATTGTACGGATAGAATTCTAAAATTAGAATTGTACAAACAGCTTCAATTTATAGAATTCTAAATAAAGAATTATACAAATTTAATTCTAAAGACAGAATTATATAGATAGTTTCTTAAACACAAAACTCTACAGCTAAAATTGTAACAGAGAATTCTAAAACCGGATTTCTAAATTCACACTTCTATAGACAGAATTTTACAAACAAAATTCTGCAGACAGTATTCGACAGATAATTGCCTGCAGACAGTATTCTAAAGGCAAAATTCCTAAGACAGAAATCTAGAGGTAGAATTCAAATTACAGATACTACAACTAGGTAGAATTCAAAACAAATAATTTTAAGAATATAATTCTACTTATATAATTCCAAATAAATAACTGTACCAATAGAAATTTATAGAAACAATTTTACTGACACAATTAAAAAAAATAAAATCTTCACATGCAGTTCTACAAGCAGAACTATGTACAGAAACTCTGTGTATAGATAAAGCTCTACGGATGAAATTCTATAAGGCAGAATTCTAGATTTGCAATAGTACAGACTATTCTAAATACAGAATTGCACAGTTAGAGTTATAAACACAAAATTGTATATATGGAATTCAACTGCAATAATTTTATATATACTCTATGTAATTTCATTATACAGACATAATACTGCATTAAAAATTCTACAGACTGTATTGAATTTTTCAGAAAATATTTTTAAACAAAGAATTCCATGAACACTGTGAAAATAGGCTGGGATTCACAGACAAGCATTGCATCGATTCAAGTGCTGAATAGCATGCAACCTTTAGTGTTTTGTGGCCAAACAGATATGTAGTAGGGCTGGTATAGCAACGACATACCAAAAGAACTTCACAGTAAAATAGTTACCATGTTACAGGGAGGAGCAACACCAGGCAGGTCCACTGGATGAGTTGCACTACAGAAGGCTGTGCAACTGATGTGCCTGATGTAATCACAAAGGCAAGTTAGCAGAACATAGATTATGCAAACTCATGTACAAAATGAATGATCACATAACTAAGACTTGCGGCTGTCTAGATAGCCCAATGAATATCAGCACACCAAAATGCCAACATGGTTCATCATATAAATGGGGAGGAAGGAAAAAGGGAGATAGGAGAATAAGAATGTGGTGAACAGCAGGCAGAGAAAAGCACACAACGATAACCATAAGGTATGAGTGGTGGGAAAGGAAGGGAATTTCTAGAAGAGAGCTCAATTTGTAATATATAGAAGGTATATGGAGGAGGTAGCAAAAGTAGTTGTAGAAAGGAAGGCAGAAGGGGCATACAAATAAACATAAAACACAGACACAGACAGGCAAAGATTGTATACATACAAAAGGTATAGAGAACGGTGGGTGGACAGCTAATGATGGGGAGGGTTGTTCAATGAACAAAACAGGAAGGACACATAAGGGAAGAGAACACCAGAGTGGGAATAAAGCAGGGTCCATGGACAGATTCAAGGCCAGTACAGAGGACAACTCACCCAGCCTTTATTCACCTCCATGGCTGATGTCAAGAACAGGCTGTTCCCTCACCAGCCTACTGGCCAGGGCATGGCAGTTACATGACTTATACCAACAGGCACTACACAGTGCTGAGGCAAGCAACCAGTTGTTAGCACATGTTGGTAAACACCAGCCTGCACAACTGATGCTAAGAAATGATGGGAGACCATTCAGTGCCACTGGCAGAAGAGGAAGCTATGGTCCTTCTTGAGAAATAGCCAGTGAGGCCACCAGCAACCACTCCAAGTCTCCTATTACAAGGTGACCTCCAGTCTCTGCTGACAGTAGCCAGTGCCAAAGGCATCTACCTGCACAGGCTGAGGCAACTACCACTGTTCTGACACCTGTACCACAAATGGACCTCCAAAAGGATAAAGAAAAGAGAACAAATTAATACACGCATAATGTACACATTCAAGAGCAGTTTTACTGTATAGTGGTACACATGTCATATACACCCTTCTGTAATAAGTTTTGCCACCACATTTCAGTGCAGTTATAAATAAAGTATGCACACAGATGTATACAGATACAACAGGTAACAATACAGGAAGGGAAAAATGTTTATAGTACATGTCCATCTCTCTGTCTCTCTCTCTCTCCTTAACCTTTGCATCCCGCTGTTGAGCAAGTCATGCTGACACAAGTGCAGATCAGTGAACTGATACTTGTATGGTTAAACAGAAATGGTGGTGCTAGCTGTATCACTCACCAACTTGGCAAGTTTGTCCCAGGCATCAGCCTTACACAAGGGGCCATTATATTGCAACAGCAGGTGTTCAGCAAAGTTTTCCCTGATACACAACGTTGATGTCCTTTTGTTCACAGTGCCTGAGAAATCCATGTCCACTCACTCTGGGTCACTTGAGGAGCAAAATGGTAGCTCTTTGTGCAAAAATACATTCAGGCGTCATATGAGTCACCAAGTAGTATGGCAACAGGGTATTAACAGACAGCTGTAGTGCAGTACTGTGGTGCTATAGATCTGCGCAGGCCATGCTTAACTAGCACTATGCCAAGCATAGCTAGTGCTGGCCAGTGTTGCTAGTGCATTGTGCCTGGCTGTGATTCAGAAACAGTGGCAACTAAATGACCTCATTAACATAATCACCAGTCTAAGTGTCCGTTATTAGCACATATAAAGTGGGCATAAGTTTGCATCACAAAACTTACAAATGAAAGAATCTAGAATGCAGGAATTTATACAGTACTGCTATGAACTTGATGATAGAAATAGTAACGGAAGAAAAACTACTTGGTAATGTATCCCAGTACTATAATCAATACCTGTGGTGAATTGTAGCAAAAGTAAGACGGATGACATGGGATATGTGCAAGTGGGACCACAGCAAAGGTGTATCTATCATGTCCAGCTGAGATGAGGATACCCTGTGAGCACTGCACATTTATTAAAGGACACACCACAAGGGATATGATGATCAGTGTACCTAAGGTGAGGTATGGCAATGCATTGTAAGTAGGGTGGTACAGGGTGTGCATAGCAATACATGGGAGAAATAGGCAGATGTTGAAAGAGAGGTAGGGAGGCTAGCTCAGTGCTTTACTGTGTACATGGAAGATGTTGAGAGTACTACAAGTGCCTGAAAAACACTTTGGAATAGAAGGAAGACACAGGTGTACAAGGCTTGCCCTGTCCCATTGATCGAGGACATGGCTGGAAAAGTTCTTCATTCAGGAAATGGAGATGTTATTGCAGGCCCTCTGCACATATGGCATGTGCCTCCTGGACAGCGGTGAGGCAGTCATGATGCGTCAAGCTCTGGTATGGCATGGTGTTTTGCATAATATGGATACTGCGGGTGACCATAATAAGTCTCTTCAACAGATTCAGTGAAGAGTAACCAATATGATATACTGTACAGAAGACATGACACAGGGAATTTGCAAGGGAGAGGGTGGATCACCAACACAGAAATGTCCCATAGAGATGGAGGAGCTCCTGTTGTCCCTATTGTCATACCCAGAGGTGTCTTGTATGTGTCAGTTGGGCTGGCGGCAACCTAAGTGTCAGTAGGGGATTTACTAGATTAAGGTAAGTACTACATAATATGCATCCATATGCTATGGTGAACTGCAGTGTAATGGGACTAATTAATCGAGGATTTTCTGCATATCTGTACTTTCAGGTACTTCTCGGCTGCAGCCGCATCAAACTACACATCAAGGTATGTATGTCTTCATATACTATTCATATATCCTGTTGTCTGTCACTATTCTTGCCATTGGGGCTATAAGCAAATGTATGTGCACTGTCAAGGTATTATGGGTACATGCATTCACAGGTTCTAAAGGTGGAAGGACCAGCAGAACAGGACAGCCTACACCTGATGCTGACAGGTCACTTGTGACTATCAGTGGTGCCAGTGTGATCATGGTACAGCCTAATGACACAGTGGCACTATCTGCAATACTACTGTGAGTAGGCTCATCCATATGGCCTATGTAAGAGGCCCTGTGGAGGTACAGGCTGAACCTACAACCTCACCAGTACATGGTGGGCATCTTTAACTATACATCTTTTGCGGGCTTCCCATGAAACCTTAGCCCAATTACCATTGAAATTCACACTGCCTCTGATTCGCACATACAAAACATGTGAAAATGTGGGGGTCCTTGGTGAAAACATGAGTTCAGGTCTGACCCTGATCTGGGCTCAACACACAGTATAAATCAATGGATGCACAGTGAATGATCTAGGCAAAGACAGCTTCTATCAATGCCATTGTGAAGATGGTGAGTGTACTTCATGGTTTCCTTGACAACATGTAACACTGAATATATGGAATACAGGGAAAAGGAACAGATGGTGTTGCTCAGGTCATTGTTGGCAAATGTTGTCTTAATGGGTGCTTCAATGGGACAATTGGTAAATGCTCTCAAGTCTGCCACTGCAGGCCATGCAATCTATGGACATTGGAAGGTCAAGATGCAATGTGGCCAAGCTAATGCTGACCCTGATCCACAGACCATTGTTGAAATTGCATCACTTTCAGCAATGGCCATACAGACTGCCACCCATAGCCGTGAATGGTACCATGGTTATAGAAACTGATGACCTGTGGACACAACATTTGGATATCTCACCAGGCTGCTTACAAGCACAGCTATAGCCATACACCCCCCAGTATCCCCTGTGAGCACAAAGTGAGATACAGTTGCTCTTGGACTTCATACAGATCATGCACAACAATGCTCTGTAGATTTTCAGCAAGGAACAGACCATCAGGGTTAAAACACATGCTCCCACAGTCCTATGCCTTCTCTATTGAACAATATCAACCCCTGAGACTACACACCACTACAGTGGACACCAATAATGGTCACAAAATGGAAGCTCAACCCTACTAATGGAAGATCTTGACTGCCCAAAACCACATTCCAGTGGCAATACCTACCAAATTTAGCTCTCATGACCCTACCCCATATTACAGTATTGCTGTCATCTTTCACTGCACCCCCAGGCGATGATGACTATGCCCTGCCCACTCTCTAACCTACATGTGTATGGTTATGGCTACAAAACAGCATGACAAATCCATGAACTGCCTTGCATAGCCAGAATGTGATACTGTATGAATCACATTATTCTGTGTTGTCTGTGTCATGACTCACAGCTGTAGACCAGATGACACCTCTCTGACAGTGCAGTAATGTGCTGCACCCACCTGTACCTTCATGGGGTAACACCACACATCCTCATATTCAAAATCTGCATTATCCCTTGAGTTATTCAAACAAGTACACTACAATATTCTGTGCTTCATCATGGGTTGTGTTGGATGCTATCTCTGCCATATTCTTGGTATTGTACATGGGGGGGAGTTCATTATCCACGGTTCCAGGGCATAGTCGACATTGACTGAAACACACAGCAGTCACAAAATTATATGTTGCCTGCTCCATACTTGCATGGTAACTGTGTAACCCACCTCTACATACACCTACTAATTAAATAACCTTGTGGGAAGGCCCCCTCATGAACCATTGATACAGGTTAGATGAGTCATATGTATGAATTATGAGAATTGTCTTGGTGGTGCATGGACATGTTATATATAATGCAACTCTTAGCAGCTCAGGCAGAGAGAAAGCCCTTCCTTTTGATGTAGCTCAGTCCATTTACCAGATAAGGAATTAATGGTGATGTGCGTATAATCTATGACTCACAGAATCCCAGCAAAATGGATACACTATAAAATGCCCTCATAGTAGTGTCCGTCTCCCCTGCAGTCCTGAAGAGCCATATATGGTATTTTACATGCTGCAACATAATATCAAGGAACTAGTATACGATGCGTGCAGCTGGCACCTACAATATCCCTAATGTATTCTTTGTATGTCAATTGATAGTCCCTATAGTGAAGATGATTCTCTCTCTCTCTCTCTCTTTATATATATATATATATATATATATATATATATATATATATATATATATATATATATGCCTTTATGTCTACTGGCAAGGACAATCCCTGCATTCCCTTCTATTCCACTTCTGGGAAACAAAGTTCATGTAGGTCATGTATAGTCTCCCTGTCCACACTGTAACAGTCTACTATCTGCTAGTCTGTGAAATGATGGTATGTAAGGCACTCATAGTACTTTCTGCAGTGATGTGGATGGTCATGCTGTGTCATATAGTGGACTGGTTCCAATAGTTATCAATAATACATGTTGTTCTGCTACAGCAGCTATGACTCTTAGCATCTCTAACTGCATGCAAGCCACTAAACCTTGGTGTTCAGAATAACCTTGCACTATGGTGTAATAAGCCAGCTTTATAAATTTCTAAGTCACTCTGCTATTTTATGATGCTGCTATTTATATAACTTATAATGCTCATTTGCAATGGGTTCCTAATTTCCATATCATTATTTGGTCATTAGTATGCACTGCATACTATACCATTTTTCCCTTTTTGGGGCTACATTATCTATATCTTTGATTACTCATATACTGTCTATTGCTAGAACTTTACATGCAGAATTCTGACATAGAATTCTTCAGCTTGAAATCTACACATAAAATTTTTCAGCTAGAACTCCAAGCATGCAGTACTAAACTTAAATTCTAAACACATAATTCTACAGATAGAATTCAATTACAAAATACAGAAGCTAAAGAAAGAAAACTATAGATAGAATTCTATGGAAAGAATTATAGAGATATAATTATATACATATAATTCTAGAAATAGATTCATAAATACAATTCTGCAGTTAGAACTCTCAGCAAAGAATTCAACAAATAAAATTCTACAGAGTCTGAAACATGAGATTACAAGTTATAATTCTGATTACAGACTTCTGGAGATAGAATTCTAAAGCTGGAATGCTAGGGACAAACTTCTAAACAAATAATTCTACAGATATAAATCTATGGGCAAAATTTATCTAACAAAATTTTACAGATAAAATTTTAAACTTAATTCTAAAGGCTGCAGGTCTTCTGTTCTCCTGTCATCCTATTTTTACCTTCAGAATATTTAAGGCATGAAGCATTTACTCCCATCTCAGGACCCTGTAGTGATTATGTGTGCCTTGGTCTCATCTGTATCATTATAATTCCCTTCACCTAGGCCTTCTGCACAAAGAATTTGATCATTTTCAACTTGTGCAGAATTCTGCAGCCTGATACCTGCTACAGATATAATTCAACAGATAAAGTACTAAATACTGAATTTTGCATATTGAATTCTAAAGACAGAATTCTAAATGATGAATTCTATAGAGAGAAATTTAAGTAAAGATGTATTTATGTTTGTATTCATTAGTTAAACTGAGTAATAGGCTACCTTGGCTTGAAGAAGAGCACTATGAATAATGTATGATTGTAAAACATCACCAACCATATTTGAATGTGTGCAAATTAATAAAAATAAACAAAGTTATTTGTTAGTTTTCCCAAGCAAACAACTGTTTGTTATACAACAAATGAACTAATGTCTAACTAGAAAAAAAAAGAAGAAAAGCTTCTGGTTACCACAAGAAAAAAAAAGTACTTATAACGAACACAAATCAGTTATCTAGACAGAATCCAAAATGCAGAATTATTCAGATAGAATTCTACCAAATACATTCATGCATTTTTCCTGAAAGCTTGCAGGTGGAAGATAATGTGGACTTTGTGAAATCAGATCCAGCAGTTAAGTAAATGGAGCAATTGGAGAAGGAAAGTAATAAATTAGTAACAATAAACAAAGTTAGTTGTTAGTTTTATCAAGCACACAACTGTCTGTTATACAATGAATTAACTAATGTCTAACTAGAAAAAAAAAAAAAAAAGAAAAAAGCTTCTAGTTACCACAGAAAAAATACTTGTAGCAAATAAAAATTAGTTATCTAAACGGAATGCAAAATGCAGAATTATTCAGATAGAATTCTACATATATATATATATATATATATATAGAGAGAGAGAGAGAGAGAGAGACAGAGTTGCATTGCATAATGGGTTGAAGCTGTGACTGTTACCCAGGGCAACTTAGATTAATTTAGAGCACCTGAGCCCTGAGGGCCATCAACAGAGAAAGAAACCGGGTGGCATTTATGTCAGCTCACCTATCCTAAGAGGTGGGATGGGGTTTCCATCCAAAAGAGTAAAAAACAGAACTTGGCAGTGGACAAGAATTTTAGTCCAGCAGCAAAGCCATGATATAATCCAAAAGAGTAATAAACAGATCTTGGTGGAGAACAAGAATTTTAGTCTATCAGCAAAGGCATGATATAATCCACACTGGTTAGTGGTAGGAACTGTAGTCAGGGCATAGAGCTCCCCTGCTGTCAAAATTGCACAATACTAGGATAACCTTGTGTTCTTTTCATCAGCCTCCTGGTTACTTATACACAGTTTTCGCCACTTGAAAAGTTTCAATCCATGGGGAAAGCCACAAAAATGCCTAGGACATCATACTGGAAGCTCAAGAAGGGGTTCTGGGACATGGTTGATGGCAAGCAGTCATATTTAATCCATAAAAATTAAAACAGATTTAAAATAATTATACAGATATGTTTCTAAACACAGAGTTCTACAGACAGAAAGTTTAAATACATAATTCAACAGCTTGAATTCTACATACAGATTTCTAAACAAAGAATTCTAGAAAGAGAATTATATTGATGGGATTCTACAACTAGAATTGCAAACACTGAACTTTAGAGATATTTTAGACATAGAATTCTAAGCACAGAATCATACAAATGAAATTCTACATATAAAATTCTAAAAGCATAATTCTATAAACAGAAATGTACAAATAGAATTCTAAATGCAGATTTCTGCAGATAGAAATCTAAATGCAAAATTCTGCCAAAAAAGTATACAGACAGAATTCTACAGATATCCTACAAATAACATAAATACAACATTCTACAGATAGCATTCTATACATTGAATTCTAAACAACTGTCTTATACTTGGGCATACTTTTCCAGGAAACAAATTTGATCACATTTTGTAGATCAAGTTTTGTCAAACACTTGGACTTTATTTACTTCTTTTTAGCAGTTTTACTGTGAGACCCCTGTACTGCTGGGGGGGGGGGGTACTGTCCTCTCCACTGTTGTTTGTCTATGGATTTAGAATATTTACATATGGGGCTGTGAAGGAGGAAGGATATGTGCCTTCTTGCAAAATACTTTTATTTGTTTTTGCTGAAAGCTTGCAGGAGGAAGATAGCATGGACTTTGTGATACCAGATCTAGCAATTAAGTAAACGGAGCAATTGGAGAAGGAAAGTAATAAAGAGGAGAGTAGATCATTAATACTGTAGCTGTTATCATGAAAAGTTGACGGATTCAATTAAGGGATGCAGCATAGCTCAAACTTTGTTTCTTATCCTGACTTCCCTTTTTAAGACGTGATATTCTCTTCGGTAGTTTGGGATACTTGTCTGTCATGCTGTGCAGCTATGACTCTACTTTTACAGAAAGTAATCTTCTTATGTAATACACTGAAGTTTGTTATAAAAATGAACAGGTGTAGGTGATCCAACTGAATGTTCAACAGTCTATATCTTAATGTGTTCCACGCTGAACAGTTACAGGATAGGAGAATCGGTGCTCATTGTGAGGGAATATGGGGTGATTTCTGTTCTCTGCGAGGTAGTTTCTAGCATGGGACCCAAAGAAGCAACATTTAATCATGACTGGGTTTGCTGAAAAACAGAGGATGCTGTATAGAGGTAAAAATAACTCATTTCTGATTACAGGACTCTGTCATTATGTTGGGTTGAGAGAGCTTATTAGCGTGATTGGTGAGAGTATTGCTGGATGTTTAGATATACATTATGAGGAATGCTTGTGCATTTAAATATGGTGTGCGTGTGTGTGTGTGTGTGTGTGTGTGTGTGTGTGTGTGTGTGTGTGTGTGTGTGTGTGTGTGTGTATAGGGTCTCCAGCTGTACAAAAGTGTGAATATATAGTTGGCATAGCTTTTGAAAACTGTAATTAATGGATAAATGTTCATGATGAGGATAAATATAGTTTGCTGAGTGCTACTACATTGTGAGCTTCATGTGCCTGATTTTCTGCCCATACTTGGAACTCTAGCAGTATTAAAGTAACAGAAATCTTCAGAAGGTTTAATCTGGTGTGGGAAGAGGATTTTATTTATGTTTTGTAAGTGTTGCCATTTTTTTTAAATAGTTACTGTGTTGGGCTTTTTTCATTATTTCGAATAGTATTCACATGGAAGATGTTGATTTTCCTTTGGTCTATGATGGGAATATATACCACATCAATATATTATTTTAGGAACTGTAGAATGTCACTCCTGTGAAACTAAAGCAGTAATGGAAAACTGAATGATTTGACTGTGGCTGCTGATGCTGTTACTTTATAACAAGAAACTAAATTGCGGAAGTATGGGTTACCTGTTATACTACTAACAGGGTACAGTGAATGGGTTGCCATATAAACTAGACTAACAGGGTACAGTGAATGGGGTACCATATAAACTGGAGTAATAAACATGGGGTTCTTATGTTATTTAATAATATCTTTGAGCAGCAGAAAATGGATGAAGCCATTAATGCGGAAGGCAGATAGTCACTGAACATGGCTTAAACAGTGGAATGAGCACTTGTAGTTTAAAACATCTAATGATGTGGACTGAAATATATTCATTAAGTTTATGGAGGCAATGGGAGTGATGGAAAAGGTGTTACACCATCATTCTTAGAGGGGATTTCAATGTTGTACTATGGCAAGTCAGGTGTGCATGGGTTAGACTAGAATCTGGACCAGCTCCACCAAATAATGTAAAGAATAGGGGTTATGGGTCTTGAATCCAACAATACTTCCAATAGTTATATACATACCTGGCCTTAGGCATAGGCCAACTAGGTGGCTGCCTAGGGCGCTGCTCTATTAGGGACACTTTTCCAGTATTTATTTCATATAGGTAGACCAGGATGGGGGCACCAGGTGGTGTGGTGGGGGCGCGCAGTGGTGCCCTTTGGCATGGGGCACTAGTTGACCTAAGGCCGCTCCTGGTTATATATGCCAGTAGGTGATTAGCCTTAACTGGTTTGGACAATGCATACTACTATCTTGGATAATCACCAAAAGCTGCTACACTCAAATAACCATAACACTGCACAGCTGCAGAACAGAATTACCATCACTGGCTCGCCTAGGATTTACTCTCCTCAATATGAGTTCAAAGCTTTTTACTGAAATCTTACTAATAGCAATTGAGATTATCAAAGTAATTTTTCACTTGTACATACAGTACTCTCTGTGAGGGGCTACTGATACCTATCTAGTGTCAGTCCCCCTTTCCTGTGTCCATTGTACACATTGCCGCCAAGACCAAATCTAGTATTACAATTTCAGTTACTGAACACCCTTCCGGTGAACTAAATGATAATACAGTATAGATTTAGAGCCAGAAAGTCTGAAAAGGGAATGACAATGCCCACACCAATGTTCACACCAATGTTATGACTCCCTTTAAAAATGATAAATGAGACATCATCAACAATCCTTTATAACAAAATAAATTAAACACTTTTGAGAAAAAAAGTCTGATAAAAACTTTAAGACCAATTAAACTATATAAGGCAGTAAAGGAATTTACACACAAAATAATTAAAATAGTGTAAAAAGTTAGGTAATGACAGAATAATTCTAACTGCAATTAGATAGATTCTACAAAAGATTGTTGCACACCTACCATTGTGTCACTAAAATATTCCATACCTGCAGATGACTCACAGACAGAACGTTAGAGATTTAGTTTACAGCTTCTGGGAAGGTAGATTATATTCTATCTATTCTACAGTCCCTGTAGAAAATGTTTTACTCCTTTAGCTTTGAAAAAGAGTTCTTCTAATTAAATCCATAATCCACAGTGAATAAGAAAACATCAGAATCCTCATTCAGCATTCTCTGCAAATTCGCAGTTTACCGAATCCAAACAATAGTCCAGACAGAAAAGAAAAAGCAGCTGCTCCAGTTCTGTACTACTTGATGTGAAGTATGGTTTGAAAACCAAACAGAAATTACATGTTCTATATTTCAAACTAAGCTGCAAATGACTGAAAGTGTTTTTTTTTTCTGGAGTTATAGTATCAGTAAATACTGAGAATAGTCTCAGTGAGTCAAAGTAAATCTGCCAGGCTATACCTAACGGATGGAACATTGTCATTCAAAATTCCATTTCAAAATAAGATAATGCAGCTATTGATAGCAAGTAGTGAATATAGACTCTAAAAACAAGTCCAGTCTTCTTAAAAAGAAAGTACTAAATTCTACAAATCTAATTAAAGTTATAGCCATTTACAGTTCTGCTTATAAAAATATTCTCCTCTTGGTATTTTCCCCTTTCTATACCACAAGTGAGTGTTCTTGCGAGACACCCCAAGAAACACAGCTTGGAGAGAATGTGCATTTTATAGTAACATTGCCCAATGTTTTGCAAAGTCTTTTGCATATTCTGCCACATGGTAAAACATGTTTTGCCATTTCTATCTGGGATCTTTTCAACATAGCAGATAAATGTGCCCTTTTATTTGGCCATTTGGTCCTATTGACTACAATAATGTTCCATCACGTTCAGCCATAAATAAACAGGGTTTATGTAGAGGGAAAGCTCCCCACAGTCATCATATTGGGGAGACCCCAACCCAATTAAATATACTAACTCCGTTGTTGTACAACAGTTGGAAAAATGGAATACCCAGTGATTGCTCAAAATGTTTTTCAGATATTTTGATTCATATCATTGTTACTTGCTGAGATTATTGTTGCTGAATTGGCTGGCTCTCACCCTGCCATTACAGTGAATATGTTCCCACACTCTTCTGATCTTCTGAGCAAGTGTAGAGCATAGCTACTGTAACAGTACTCTCTCAATCACTGGGTCATTGTGGCCCTCATTGAGAAAGTGTACCACAAGATTTCTCACTAAATCCTCATGTTACTCCCTGCAAATACTGATCACCAGCATATCTGTATCATGGTAAGGATTTTAACATGTTAACTTTTTAGAGTTCATGGTTTTGCTACTTGCCTGAACAACACCACTCCAAAATGAACATCCTTTATCTTTCTTTCAACAGGGAAAGATCCCTCTTGTGTTGCCTGAAGCTTATTTTGCCAAACAGAAATAAACTCTATTACCGTTTGTCCAACAATATATTCCCACAGTCTTGCTGTCTGTTCATACCAGATACCTATCAAATAATTGAACAGACAGATTGTCAAACTTCATATGGTTGAAACTATATCATCAACAATTCAGTCCATCAAAACAAACTCAAAAGAAAGACAACAACTGCATACACTACAAAAACTGCTTTTGCGGGGGGGTCAAGACCCTCTGTACCTCCCACACCCCCTGCTAATTATATATACCAACTCCAAGATCGCACTACAGTGGAGAAAAGGGCAAATTTCAGGAACCAAGTAAAATGGCCAAAGGATTCCAAAAAAAACAATTAACTAACAGAAAAAGAATCCAAAAGGAAATGCTCAGCCACGCAGCAAGAACACACCACGAGACCAAGTGATACATACACACTAATATTTTTATATACATATATTTAGCATATATATATATATACATATATATATATATATATATATATATATATATATATATATATATATACAGAGTCATACATACACACTACCATATACATATATTTATTTTTTAGACAAGATTTTAATTTATTAAATTATTTAGTAATATATATATATATATATATATATATATATATATATATATATATATATATATATATATATATAAAGGGGATAAATAGCATCTCAGACTTTTATATTTTTAACAACTCACCAGGTATGCCTTTCTGTGTATACATACATTTTTCTCGACACACAGTTTTTTGCACATATTTTACTTGCACATTTATATTCTAAATGTTCTAAATGTTTTACAAGTAATAAATATTTTTAGTTTTTCAATGGTAGTTGTATTATTTTGATTTTTACAAACGATGTGTCATTTTAATTCAATTATCCCAATGACTGTTTAGGGTTGGATAATTAAATCAGCTGACGAAAGGTTCTGTTATATATAATGATGTTGATTGCATTCAATTTTTATTGTTCTGATGAAGTCCCAAACAATCTTTAACTGCAATTAATAAACTGTGTCTTGTTCACTTGGTCTCATGGTATGCCCTTGCTGGGTGGCTGTTTCCTTTTGGATTTTTTTTTTTTTTTTTTTGGAAAAGGGCAACTTTCCTGATACCTATTGCAACACAATCTCATTCAGAACAGTTCAATGGACTGAACTGTTGATGATATGAGTTTGAACATATGACGTTCAATTATTTGATAGGTATCCATTCATACAAAACCTCTCATCCTTGGTGTGTTTACACTAGGTCTGCCTATGTCAACCCCATGAGCTCCCTAAACTTAGCCCTACAATTTAGTATATACACCCATACACCACAATACAATAATTGTGGGAATCACATTCTCTCTTACACTTATCACAAATTAAGTCTGTAGACCCTTCAGCCTATAACCATAAAATAGCTCAAACAGCAAAAACCCTATGCAAAGAAGAAATGTTGCAGTTAATTATCTCAGTACAACTTAAACTGGTCTGTAATTGTCCTCAGCATGTTCTTAAGAGTTGAGTTAAATTTTTCATAAATACCAGTTCTTTGTGAATGATAGAGGTTAGTTTTTAACAATTTTTACTCAAAGCACTTCCACAAACTGGTCACCAGGTCAGAAATGAAGTTCACTCTTGTGTCTGTCAATATCACATGGAGTAAAATTTGTTGCTGATGTGCAACAGAACATTTGCTGCATTTTCTGCCTCAACAGAAGGCAAAGCTATCATCTCAGGGTACCTTGTAACATAATCCACTACCAAGTTATGCTCCTTAAGTTGTATTCATAGGCCTTTTATTCTTTTAATAATGGACAAAGGAACCAAAGGCAACTCAGCTTTGTTTCCTGACATGCCAACTTCTTGACACTGCTAGCATGTCTTACACACGTGGCACCTTTCACATCTTTTTCAATACCGTGATAATAAAAATGTTGCATAATGCTCCTTTCTGAATGATTTATGCTGAGATGTCATGAAAGGAAATATCATAGGCTATAACCAGAAGTGCCCTACTGTAGTTCTTTTGAGATGACCAACTGTTGAATCAGTTCTCCCTCTAGTATCAATTCAGAATAAATTATTTGTAAAATATTTCTCTTCCCAATATGTAGACCCTCTTTCTCTTGAGGGTCAGAAGCCTTCTTGGCTACCTCCCTCAAGTTTTATAAGGTGAAATCTAAGAAATGTGCTTGTTCCAGTTCTCTCTTCCTGATCTTCCATCTTCCCCTTCCACAGGAAGTCTAGTATCTTTAAACAGCTGTGGCTAAGATTTATGTCTACTGCTACCAATTATCACTTTCTCTGGAGTAGTTTCTTTCTGATACATGTTGCTCTGATTCAGGCATGCAGCTATTACCAAACTCTTTTTTTGAAGTAACAACATTATACAACCCATGTACTTATGTACATGGCTCTGTGTGACTATAAATACAGAAGATACTATATCATCAAAGTTATTTCCTATCAAAACATCTTCTGGGATATCACAAAACATTACCACCTGCATCTCTCCTTGCCTCCTTTTCAGTACAAGTGAACCATGGGCAATAGCACCAGAAAATGTGCCCCTCCCATGGCCCTGGTTGGACTGGGCATCCTAGGCAAGCAATACTTCTCTATAACAAATGCAGGCTTAACAATAGCTATGTCCAGTGCAGCATCCTCTGCGCAATAGGTTATTTATCTTCTACCAAGCTAGTATAAAGGACCTTGTGATAATCTAGAGCAAAATGCAATTTCAAGACAATCCAACACTACTGATGTGCTACCTCACTTAGCTCCCTCACATGGTGTTTGTTCTCCAACCTGCCTCAGTGGATATTAGGACTGTACATGCTCTGCTTAATTGCACAAGAAACATCCATCCCCAAGAGCTAGGTGAGTACTGTAACCAGTGATAACCCCTATGCTTGGGAAATTGTTGTGATGATTCAAAATGCTTCTTTGGGTTATGTTATATCCATGTGTAGTGGTAAGTAATTCCCTATTGTGCAACTGTGCCACAATCACTCAATATGTCACTATTTCTACCCATCACCTTATCTGAAATACATTTCTTATTCATCAGCTAGATCCTTTTAACTTCAGGAAAGTACCAAGTACTGCTTTCTTACCACAAAGTCTCTTAACCTTTCAGTACTTAACATCCACTCACCCACCTATGAAAGTAAGTTCTTATTTCTGCAGTTAGATCACTGGTACTATCTTCTAGATGTTTTCAGTGTCATCTATTTGTTTCTGTTTTCTAGGTGTCAGATGTACTTAACTTTACAATATTCAACAAAGACAGAATCAGATATCATACTACTGGCATGCATAGCTTTACCCTTCAGCATTATCCATTGCTCTTGGTCTATTTGGATCTGATTACTCACTCTTTTAAAAGCCCATCTAAAACTGTCAAAATCACCTGAATCTTTATACTGAGGAAACAATTTCATACTGACCTTAGCTTATAGGTCTGAGTTTTCACCCTGGTGGTCAAAAGCACTTGGCAATGAATCATAAGGTCTTACCTATTCTGTGATTGATAATTTAATATTACCCCAATGAAAAAAACTAATATAAAAAATAAAAACCTTTTAAATTTTGTGCAACTAATCAGATGCTTATATAAATGCTTATATAAATCATTTTTCTTATTACCTTTTTTTGATATCATACTGATGCTCATAATTTCGAGTCCTCAGTTGTCTCTAAGTTTTCCCAACATAAAAGCTATTACATGAGAGGCAAGAGGCAAGGTATACCATGCCATTTGTTTCACAATTAAAGTGGCCAATACACACAATCAGCTCGTCATAACTAGGGACTGCATCACACGGTCTATCTAAAATAAACTCACATTATTTACAATGGCCAAGTTTAGACATACAGTTTGTCTTATTTTCTGAATGATTAACATATTTTTGCTTCTCTAATAGATTTTTAACAATTTCCCTCTACTGTAAACAATCACTGGTTCATCACCATGTTTCCTCTTCATTTCTGCATTAAATACTAAACTCCAGTTTCTTTATATTATATGTCCAGTCTTGCTGGTTTCCTTAGTATATGGTAATAACAAGGCTCTATATTTATCATTGCTGGCACTTAGATTTTTGCTGGCCATACTAAAACTTCACTTACCACCTAGGATAGTGCTGATATTTGTTAATTCTAGCCAGTGAGATTTCCTCACTTATTTTATCAAGCAGCAAGTGAGAATATCCTCTGTCAAATAAAATGCTCAAAACATTATCCACCTCAACCTTAAACATACTATTATCAGAAATAATATGGGACAACCTAATTAGTTGCCTTTAACAATGTTTTGTTTTTGACAATATGGATGACTGCTACCAAAATGAGTAAAAGAGTTTGAATATGTTTAATTTCTATTAATACATGACATAATCCTCTTCTGTATATTATCCTTTAATATAATACGAGTAATTCATATACTGAAATCAAATTTGGAAGTAAATTTTAAGAAATCAGTTAAACTTGAAGAATTCATCTAATTCATCTTCCCCACCTCTCCAGAGAATAAATATAGCATCTGAAATGTGACTATAATTAACTATATATTTTATGTAATTACTACTGAAAACATGAAGGTCTCCCAAGACAAATAGCATTATATTTGCAAATATGAGGGCAAATGCTGCATCTATCAAAATACCCATTTTTGAGGGAAGAATTCACAAACATTTTTCAAAACAATTTCCATGAATTTACATAAATGAATAAGCTCCCTGGTAGTTAAGCCACTGTGTCCATTAAGGTACTCCAAAAAATATAATAATCCTATGGAGTGAGGAATAACCATGAATAAATTAACTACATCTATTGTCACAAACAACACATTGTCCTTAAACGTAATGTTATTAAGGCTCATTTAGAGTCTTTTAAAATGTATTCCTTTTTAATAGAATATGTTTTAATTTTCTGTCAATATAAATTGCTATGGATTCAATTTTTAGAACCTCCCACAGAGATGATTTGTTTTAGTGGTGGGTTTTCTGAATCCTTATGGATTTTGGGGATGCCAAAATGTGAATATAGGGTGCTCTGTCTTCAAAAATCTGTAATCATCATTTGAAATATTCCCTTGTATTAAACAATCAAATAAAAACTGGTCTGTTCTGGCATAAGCAATGAACACTTCATTTCTAGCTATGTTCTCATAAGTAATATCATTCAGTAAAAATGCTTTCATCATACAAATGTAGTCATACATGTCCATTAATATCATCCCTCCTCTATTACTGAATCTCATGACCCTGATATCTCAATTACTAGATAAATCCTTTAACAATTTCCTTTCATTGTAAGTCAAAATATGGTAATGCATACATTTATTTTATTTACAGTAGCACAAATCTCATCTTCACATAACATTTCAAACACAGAAATCATTTGATGTGATTGGGGGTTTAAAGGTGCTTTTCCTTTTAAGTTGTGCACTATCAAAATCTGATCTATAACTATATATCAATAAAGCCAGGCTTAATTTTCCTATGAGCATTTCAAATCAATAATTGTCTCAGCAATATACATTTTTTTAAACCGGTATAAAAGTGAACGCTTTTTTAAAAACTCTACATTGGTCCTGTTAAGTGTTAAGCAACTGAAATACTATAAATTGAATTTATCTGTTTACCTGGGCATGTTATTGGTAGAAGAGAAGTATTTCCCAGTTTCTTGACCCAGATCTCTGCCTCAATTGTAAACTGGTAAAGGTCCTTTTGTTGAAAAATCCTTCACTGTCTTACTGAGTCTATCATTGCTGTGAGATTCTCTCTGATCTCATTCTAACAGGCACCAAAAAGAAAAGAGATGGGCATTATTATCCATAAAGTATGTGTCCTTACATCTAAGATCTTGCTCCACATTAGAAAATAATTGCAGTTTTTTTCATTTCTTGTTATATTTCTGATATTTAAGATGCAACTTCTGCCCTTTCTGCTCTTGTATATCCCTAATTTTATATATATATATATATATATATATATTCTATTAAAATAAGTCAATATTGACTCTTATAAGTTTGAACCAGTAAATGAAGGATGATACTTTCATTAAAAAATTTGATATCCTGGTTTAATTGTTCCAGTTTCCCTTCTTTAACCCTTATTGTTAACCATATTAATTCACATCCCATTCATTCAAATAAAGCTAAAAGTTTACAGTGAACCAACCAGAAATTCCAAAATCTGTAGCCATTTAGAAAATTGGTTGCATCTTATACACTCATATAGAAAATAATTATTCAGCTGGAGTGCCCAAAATTTAGTTAATTTGTTTTCAAAAGTCACAAGCTGTTTATAGGTTCATAGGTTCATAGGTTCATACTAGGCTATCTGCCCGAGGGCATTTACAAGCCTAGCCCATAGTTTTGTGGCTTACGCCACCCCTTTAGTATGGGGAACTATACCCATTATTTTGCTGTGCCTCTGTTGAGCAGTGACACTGAGGTAATCCCTGGGGTATATCTGCGATCTCCCATCCATTGGTCAAGATTTCTCTTGAACAAGGCCAGCGAGGTGCTCTGCCTCACATATACCGGGATTTTATTCCACAGCATAGGGAGTCTTTGGGTGATTAATCTATCCCTCCAGCACGTCCTATTAATGGCCGTGTCGAGGTTTAAGTCTCCCGCACTTGTGGTTCTGACGGATCTAGATTTTTTGAGGTGAAGCATATTCATCAAATCTGGGTTTGACATGGCCTTGTATGTTAGGCAAAGGTCACCTCTGAGCAAGCGGTAAGCGACTGAATAGAGCTGGAGTTCTTTCAGTCGGGCAGCATAGGACAGATGTTTGAGACCCTTTATCCTTTTGATGAGGAACTTTTGTGGCCTCTCCAGCTGCTGCAAGTGTCGGGTCAGATACATTCCGAATGGGGCATTGTACTCAATCATTGGTCTGATGAGTGATGAGTATAGGGAGACTATGACCTCCCTTGATCTAGATGAGAATCCCTTCATGATAAGGTGGGCAATGTAGAAGGTCTTCCTAACTACTTTAGCTACATGGGTGTCGAATGACAGACTACTATCAACCTGGGTCCCCAGGTCCCTGATAACTTCTTCTGTGCTCAGTGGATTGCCACCTATTTGGTAGCTAGGGTAACCTTGTTTTTCCCGAAGGGTATGACTATGCATTTTTGGCATTTAACTTTAGGCCATGGCTCTGGCACCAGTTATCCGTTTCTGTGAGACCCTTCTGAAGGATATCTGTGTCAGATGTGTTTTCTACTATGGCCCAGTTTGCAGTCATCTGCAAACTTTGTCAGCCATAACCCTCCTGTGTTTGCTTGTACTTCGAAAAGTAGATGCCAAACAAGAGTGGGCCCAGGACTGAGCCCTGTGGTACACCACTTGTGACAGGCTTTGAGTCTGACATGGCACCAGCAACTCTGACCCTGTGGGTTCTGTCACTCAGCCAGTTTGCAACCCATCTTGTGATGTATGGGTTAACATTTAAGCTGATGAGTTTTTCAATGATACCCAAGTGGGGTATTGTATCAAGGCCTTCGCCAGATCGAGGTAGGCTGTATGGACTGCCTTTCCCTCATCAATGGCTTTGGTGACTGTTTCGAAAAAGTCAACCAAGTTTAGAAGGCATGATCTGCCTTTGACAAAGCCAAACTGGGATGGATCCAAAGTCTGCAAATTCCCTATGTCTTTATTTATGAGGTCCATTATGATCCTCTCCATGGCTTTGCAGATAAGGCTTGTCAAGCTAATGGGCGGTAATTTCCAGGGTCGGTGGAGGCACCGCCTTTGTGAAGTGGGACCACAGTTGCAGTGCGCCACTCCCTGGGTACGTATCCAGAGGTAAGACTATGATTAAACAGCTGTCCTAGCTGTGGGTTTAATTCCTTGTTGAGTTCGTTGAGCACACAGCCGGGGACACCATCAGGTCCCATGGATGCTGTGTGTTTTGCTTTGCAGCGAGCAGTTCTCACTTGGGCGTTGGAGATGTTTGGGGGCCTGGAATGGCTCGGTATGGATATCCTTCCTTTTGGGGGGGATGGGAAGAAGTTTGCACTGAACCTGTCAGCCAGTATGTTGACAATGTCTGTAGGATCAGTAATCTTCACATCATTTTGAACTAGTTCTGAGCATATCTGGGAGTTTCCTCCCAGGTTTCTAACATAGCTAAAGAAGGCCTTATGATTGTCTTTTGAGTCTTTAGCTATTTTTCTCTCAAAATTTGCTTTGGATGATTTTATGAGAGCTCTTAGTTTTTTACTTATAGTGATCAAGGGTGTCTTACCTTTTAAGGATTTTGCTCTATCTTTTAGTAGCTTCCTCCTTTTGTTGTAGAGTTTGTTTATGGCTGGGGTCCACCAGACTGGATGCTTGCCTTTGGTACAAAGAGTCTTTGTTTTGCTTGGGATTGCCTTATCCATGCAGTCCTGCAGGTGCTGGTAGAAGGCATTTGTAAGTGATTCAGCGGCTTGAGTGCTGTTTTCCGCCAGCTCAGGGGCCTTAAAGGAGACCACACTAGTCTTTAGAAGTGTGAAGTCGGCTTTCGAGAAGTTCTTTACTGTGGTCTTTTTTATTTCAGGTGGGGGTGGGATGAGGACCTCCAGCGAGATTAGTTTGTGATCTGATCTCACCAGTGAGGGGTATACTTCCGGTGTTGAACATTGTGCTCCCATGTTCGTGATGATGAGATCAAGTATGTTTTCTCCTCTTGTGGGATGGTGACTAGTTGTTCCATGGCATTTGAGTTTATGAATTCCAGGAACTTTTGGGCTAGGGTGTTTGGGCTTGAGTAGTGTTCCCAGTCTATATTAGGGTAATTGAAGTCACCTAGTATGATGGTGTTTGGTGATACATTTATCCCTCTAGTGTTTTCAGGAAGGCCATGTGAGGTTCCTGAGTTTGTGAGGGTGGCCTGTAACATGCTACAATTTGCAGAGCAGTCTTGCCTATGGTTAATTGCACCTGGATGGTCTCCGATGCATCGTGCGTTGCCACCAGTCTTGAGGTATGGGTGTCTTTGATGAATATGGATACCCCCCCTCCTTTCTTGGTATTGTCCGGATTTTGGGGCCGGAACGCATGATAAGAGGTAAAACCTGATAGTGCTGGGGTGCTCTCAGGAGCCTTGAACCAGGTTTCTGTCACTGCACAGACATCGATGTTCTCCATACTGAGAAGGGCCTCGAGTGCATGCATTTTGAGATTTAGACTTCTGGCATTGAGCAGCATTACCCTTAGTTTTTTCCTTTTTGTGTTCTAGGGTGGTAGGTTTAGAATTTGAGCCTTGCCTAAAAAGGCACTATGGGGTGGCAAGAGCCTTTGCCAATATCCGGAATCCCAGGGTGACAGGTGCAAGCCATCCCTTGAAGCAGCGTGGCTTGTCCAGCATGTCATCCCAGGCAGACAGACATTGGATCCCCTTTGAATGACACCAGAGTTTAAGCCAATTGTTAAAGCTGATCATCTTATCTCTGTATTGTGGCATCATTCTTGGTGAAGGTAGGATACTGCTCAAGGTCAGGGTCATACCTGCCTGGGCTACATAATCAGAGAGCTCCTCAATGTCTCTTTTCATGTAGTCCAAGGAGGTACGTCTCAGGTCATTTACACCAGCGTGGACAATGACTGAGTCGTATTTGTACCTGCTGTTGAGAGACCTGAGTGCTTGCGTTATGTGGCGGATTCTAGCGCCCGACAGGCAGCTTACTGTGACCTTCTCCTTACTCAGTCTGGTGAGCGGGCGTCAGTGTGTCTGACTATGGAGTCACCAATGACTAGTGTGTCTGGCATTGTGTTTGACCTTAAGGGCTGTGACTGTTTGACACTCTGACTGTGAGGTCTATGTGTTGCAGGTGTTGTGCTCTGAGGTGGTGGTTGTTTGGGTGTCTGCTTTGGTGGCCTCTGCTGTTTTGGTAGATTTTTGATCAGAGCCGCCGGTATGTCTTTGTGTGTTTATGTGTATGATTTGAGGTTGTGATGGTACTATGTGAGACTGGGTCTATAGTGTGTGTGGTAACCTTCTCCTCCTGACTGGTCTTGCCAGTCCTATGTTGAGAGAGCTCAGCCTCCAGTTTGGCCATATAGTTGCATCTCTCGCATGTATTTGTGTTTTGTGGGAGGAGGAGAGGGTTGTCTGTGTACATGAGGCAATTGTAACATTGCCTCAATATTCCCAGGTTCACCAGCTGAGCAGGAGAGGACACTAGCAACTGATCCCTCGACATGCTAGAAGGACTAGACAAAAAACTTTAAAAGAGATTCCGGGGGACGTGGGTGACCGAGAAATGGGGGTTTGCCTTTTTGGGGTGCTATCTATAAGAGTAGTTAAAGTACTCTTGGAAGGCACGAGTTGCTGAAGTGCTAGAGTGTTTTAATAAACCTTTTTCCTGGACTCCTTTTGCCGTGGTTTTTCACTTTGGTGGTATTTGGACTAGTTTTTTTGTCTTCATTGTTGTTTTAAGTGTTTAGTTAAAGTAACCTGATCATTGTTATTGCAATAACCAGTCCATTTAAACTGTGGAGCAGAAAGCCATGAAAGTAAAGATGGGGGTCATACGTGAATCCAGGGAACTGACTGTGAATTTCCAGTGTGTCTTGTTACTTCAGC
This sequence comes from Protopterus annectens, assembly GCF_019279795.1. Lineage (NCBI taxonomy): Eukaryota > Metazoa > Chordata > Ceratodontiformes > Protopteridae > Protopterus > Protopterus annectens. Next base: position 435,313,964 of record NC_056749.1, read on the forward strand.
ATATGTTGCAGCATCCATGCTTCCCTTCAGTACCAGGACAAATTAAATTACCCCAGTTTTCCAATGAACATTCAGCTGGTAAATATTGCAGTAGTTGCAGTAATAAATTTGTCAGTTTGTACTGAATCTGAGATGAGCTATTATCCTTTGGAACACAATCCTGTGACTTGGAAAATAGCTGTACGGTAAAAAAGAACCCAGAAAGAAGAAAAATATATTGTATGCTCACAAGCATTTTGTAACTAGTAACCAAAAAACAAAACAATAAACGCTCTACCATGGACAACTTCAGGTACTCCAAAACCAATGTTTAATTTTTATTAAGCACAATGTAGAACATAGCTATCAGAGATTAACTTACAGTCTCTGAGAAATAGGTTCATAGGTATATACTAGGCTAACAATCACCAGGGCTTTATAAGTCTAGCCATGCACTCCAACCCAATAGTGCCCATATGTATCATGGGTGTTTATAAGGAAAGGGTATGTTAGGACATTTCTAGAGGTTATGTGAGTGGGGGGGTATGTTAGGTTTGGGAATTGCTGTCTACCTCTGTCTATCAAAGACACAGGAGACAAACTTGGGTTGAATTTCTAATTTCCCATCCACTGGCCAAAGTTACACCTAAATAGGGTTAGGGATTAACTCTGCTTCACTTGAATGGAGAGCCTGTTCCAGAGCATGGGGATCCTCTGAAACACACATCTGTTTCACCATGTCTTTTTAAGTCACAGGCAAACTTTAAATCCTTGGATCTAGTGGTTCTGATGCTGTTTATTTTTCAGATGTGCAAAATGTCCATCAGAGCTAGAGCCAAGGATGCCTTGTATGCCAGGCATAGATCACCCCTCAGTAACCTGTAGAAGACTGAGTATACATATAGGACTTTAAGGTGACCCATACAAGGGCAATGTGTTTATACCTCAGATTCCCTTTGTAAGGAACCTTTCTGGGCAATCCATCTGTTGCACATGTCTTGTCAGATACATGCGGAAGGAGTGTTGTACTCAATGATGGGTCTGTTAAGGGCCAGATAAAGTAGTATTATGAGTTCCTTGGACTTGGATGTCATGCCCTTACTTATAAGTTGAAAACAAAGGTAATCCAGAAGGTTTGTGTCAAGTCTTGTATTCCAACTGTGACCCAGAGGGTGTCAAAACTAACAAGAAACAGAGTACAAAGGATTAGTCCAGATAAAATCACTTTAGCTAGCCAATCTAGGAGACTCTCTCTCTCTCTGATCTGCTCCCTGTGGGAGGAATAAAGATGCCTTGTTGAAGTTTCAAGTAGGTTAGTCAGTTAAGTAGGTAGCTGGACAAGTGTTCTTATTCTACATATTTAATGGGGGGAGGGGGGTTGGGGGATGAAATTTAAGCCAAATTTGTCAACCAGAAATTTTGCAATGTTGCTGTGCTCATTGAAGGTGGCATGACTGACCGCCAGTTCAGCACACTGATGTGTTCTCCTTTTGAGGTTTTGGACATAGCTATGGAAGGCCTTGTGGTTGTTTTTAGACTGTGAAGCTATCTTGACCTTTTAATTTGCCTCATTAGACTTAAATTAATACTGTTAGTTTCCTGTTTAGTTTAATTAGAGAGAGCTTTTATCATTATGGGAACTGCTTTTCCTGATTTTAGCCATAACATTTTTCCTTTTGTTATATACCCTATTAAGGCTATGGTTCCAGCAGTGTGGTTTGTTTTTAGATTTTGCTTTAGGATTACTTATGGTTGCACAGGGTCTCTTTGAACAATACCACATAGGTTGCTGTGAACTTGAGGTTGGGAGGTACATTGAATTTTGATAAAATATTGCTTAATAGGATGCATTTGTTTTGGAATAGTTCCTAACTTTTACAGGTTTTGCTGAGGTTACCAAGTTGAATTTTATTTTGGAGGAGACATCTTTGGCATCCCACCTCACCAGTGAGGATGTGACACTGGAGGGGGGGGGGGTATGCAGTACTCTCCATATTGATGAGTACTAGGTCCAGTATGTTTGGACCTCTGGTGGGTGTATGCACTATCTGGTTAAGAGGATTTGTGTTAATAAAATTCAGGAATCATTGTACCTGCAAGTATGAGGCAGTGTATGTTTCCCAGTTTGTAGACAAGTAGTTAAAGTCCCCCATGAATAGGATATTTGGTTTAATGGTGGGTGTCTCCAGTATGTCTAGGTATGAGGTATGAGGTTCTAGGACACAGAGGGTAACCAATAGGTTGCTATGATATGGTATGGGACTTTGTCTATGGTACTTTGCATGAGGATAATTTCCAGGGCATCATCCTATTTAACCAACCTAGAGTTATGCTTCTTGCTAATATAAATTGAGACTCCTCCACCTTTTGTTGTTCTCTGTGCATCTGATAGTCTAAATGTGTGGAAGGCACTAAAGCCTTGCACTGCCAGAGTACTTTCAGTGGACTTAAACCATGTTTCAGTAATGACACAGGCGTCTATCTATATTCTCCAGAGTGAGGAGGAGAGCTTGTTGGGTGTGGAGTTTCTCGTCTACATACATAGCATTGAACAGTAACACCTATAGTTTTCTTCAGGTTTATCTGCTATGGAGATAGGTTTGTCAATTTAGCATAGCCTAAAAAGGCTCGAAGAGGGTAGATAAAGGTTTAGCCAATATTCAAAAGCCTACATAAGACAGTTGCAGACCATTATTTGCAAAGCAATATAGTTAGTTTACCATGTCCTACCATGCTGATAGGTACTGAATCCCCCTGGAAAGAGACCAGAAACTAAGCCAATTACCAAAGTCAATCATCTTTTGCTTGTTCTGTGGCATCATCCTTGGAAAAGGTAAAATGCTGCTCGGTGCAAGGCACCATCCCTCCCAACCGTGCCAAATTACTCGGTTTTTACCGAGATTTGGGGTTCAAATGAAGGGGTACCATGATTCCCAAATGGCACCCCTTCATTTCTGATTTTTTCTTTTGTTTTTTTAAATTTTTGCACTGTTAGAGCTGATGTCATCACATGCGCGATGACATCAGCTCCCTCAGGCCTACCAGCCTGTTGGAATTAAGCTTAAGGAGCTCACGCATTTCTGGCTGGCCTGTCTGCTCTAATGTGAGCAGAAATGGCACCAAACAGTTATTGTTGCACTAGGACTAATGGAAACTTGGAAATTAACTTTGCAGCAGCTTTCAGAAGGGTCGGGAAATCGGACTATACAGCACATATGCTTACAGCACTAGGACTAACTCTAAGGAAACTAGCTTACAGCACTAGGACTAACTCTGGTCACTATTTAAGGAAACTAACTCTGCAGCGGACTCCAAGTAAGGAAACTAACTCTGGTCGCTATCTAGGGAAACTAACTCTGCAGCTGACTCTAACTTTCAGAGAAGGGGTTAGTACTTAAACATAGTTAAAATGGGTCAAACATAATAAACAAAAAAAACTTTACATATCAGGAAATACCATTACAATTATGGGATACAACTGAGCATTCTGCTTTTGAAATTCTTGTTTTATGTATTTTATCTACTTGAATAGATACGATACCATTATACATGTGTATAATAAATTTATTTCTTTCATGGCTTGTTTTCTATGCATGATGTTGGTTTGATACCCATGTAACTGTGTAACTCCCTGACTTCATTTTCAAGCAAATTTGCTTTGGGGTAAACATATTTTTGAACCCACCAATTTCTCCCAGTAGTAAATTGGTTGATTAATATTTTACATATTACCAGATGATTCAGCAAATTAAGCTGTACAAGGCATGTGTGTGGCTAGAGGTACTCAGGCTCAAACCCTATACCTTGAGTGCAGGGTAAAAGGAGCCTAAAGTCCCTAGCCACCTCCACTTGTGAGCTTTGCCCAGGTTTTTTGTGCTAAGAGTTGAACACTATATTGAGAACTGAATGTGTATTCCCTCATTATTAGCTTTGTTTGTCCAGGTTTTTTACAGTAAGAGGTTGAGAGCTATGATGAGAAGTGAGAACTGAATTTGTATTCCCTCATTACTGGCTTTGTTTGTCCAGGTTTTTTTGTGCTAAGAGGTTGAGAGCTGTGGTGAGAAGTAAGAAATGAATTCACTAAATGATAGCCATTAAGTTTCAGTCTTCCTATTTTTCAGGAAGCTGCTGATTTGGCATAGTGGTATGTTTCTCTGACTGTAGTGCATAGGGTCCTGGGTTCAAGTCTTGCCAGTGAAATAAATGGTGGTAACACAACATTTTATTCTAGCAACTTTACAAAATTATACAAGAAATATTTAAAATGTGTCCCTGGTAAGTCCCTAGCCACCACCACCACGTGTGAGCTTTGTCCAGGTTTTTTGTGCTAAGAGTTGAGAGCTATGGTGAGAAGTGAGAACTGAATTTGTATTCCCTCATTATTGGCTTTATTTGTCCAGGTTTTTTGTGCTAAGAGGTTGAGAGCTATGGAGAGAAGTGAAAAATTAATTCACTAAATGATAGCAATTAAGTTTCAGTTTTCCTATTTGTCAAGAAGCTGCTGATTTGGCATAGTGGTATGTTGTTCTGACTATAGTGTATAGGGTCCTGGGTTTAAGACTTGCCAGTGAAATGCATTTTATTCTAGCAACTTTACAATATTCCACAAGCAATGTTTAAAATGTGTCCCTGGCTTTTGACCTTTTATCCCCCCCCCCAAAAAAAAAATTAAATTGAAAATAAGTGTGAGAAGTTGTGAAAGATGCCTATGGCTTACACTTCTGTCATTCTATTTATAGTGTGGGTGTGGAAGTATACTTTTATGATGGAAATGTTTTGAATTGGGCAGTTTTATCATTATTAGTTCATGCATTTTGTTTCATTGCCTACAGTACAATCTACTGGAAAAATGTTCAAACAATAAATTTAAATGCGCTCTGTCTAACAAGTGTGCTGTGTTATACAAGGAATATAATTTAATAAAGTCAGGAAGGTGTATCAAAGAAAAGAACACATGTATGTTTCTTGTTTTGTATACAAGGGGCCAATGATTTGAAAACAGCCCCAAAGTAATCTTTATCCACCACTGGCCAGATGCATTTTCTTTGGATGTAGTGTGGGTTTTAATGCTGTTTCAATGAATGTGAGTTTCAAGGACAGAGAAGTTTTAATGCCAAGTCTATTTTCATTGTGAGACAGTGTTGCTTTGTTTACCAGATGTCTATTAGTGTTTGTGCATTGTTGTGCTGTAAAATATAAAAATAAAATCCAAATAATCATTGTAAAGCAGTATGCACACATTAGTGTTTATGGTAAATGGGGTTAAATAGCCAGGTAATGGAATATTGGAATGGCTGCAGGGGTACTCTGGTGCCAGATTTTGGTTGTCTCTTCTTCAGTTTGCGTTTGAAAGTTGGTATCCCACAATTCCATTGGAGTGATTGGGGTTACGTAATTATGTATGCAAATTATATGTTAATCAGTATACAGATTTGTACCTATTTCTCATGAGCCTTATCCAGATTTTTGATTTTTCCAGATTGAGAGGTATGCAAGGTACATACCTGCTTGAAACAAATATTCACAGACAACAATATCCCTCTTCATATAGCCCAGGGAAGTATGTATCAGGCCATTAATCCCCAAATGGGCTATGATAGAATCATACTGGTACTTGTGGTCTAGTGACTTGAGTGTGTGTGTGTGTGTGTGTGTGTGTGTGTGTGTGTGTGTGTGTGTGTGTGTGTGTGTGTGTGTGTGTGTATGTGTGTGTGTGTGTGTGTGTGTGTGTGTGTGTGTGTGTGTGTGTGTGTGTGTGTGTGTGTGCGCAACCTGGCAGATCCTGGGACCAGATAAGCAACTAAATTTTCTGCTTGTTCATTCTGGTGAGTGGGGCTTCTTTATATCATACAATGGCATCCCTCTATGACAAGAGTCCTGGGCTTTGCTCTTGGGGTTCCTCTGGGTTAAGGGATGTGTGTGGTGCTTGGTGTTTCTTTTGGTGAGAGCCTTAGAGATTTCTGAGAATAGATATTGCTGTTTATAGGCTTAGAAAAACTTTGAGATGTATGACGATTGCTTTTTAGAGGCCTTAGCATAACTTGATCTATGTATGTAATGGACACTGTGTCTGGTGGATGTAGCATCTGTCTTCTTGGCAGCCTTGTTTGTATGCAAGATGTTTGCCTCCAGTAAAATTTTGTATGTGCATCTCTTGCATATTGTGTTTGTTTCTTTAAGGATTAAAAGGCTGTTTGAGAATATGAGACAGTTATTACATTATCTCAGGATGCCCATATTTATCAAGCTGGCTATGGAGACATTTGGAAATTGTATATCCATGTTGCCTTGACCTGTATTTGGGTGGGTTACTGTAGGATGTGGACTGGGTTATACAAAGGTCTCAATGGATGGTCTGTGGGGTTTGGCATTAGATGAGGTTAGAGTGTGCTAAACGTTGACAATATTACTATTTAGTGTGCAAACTAACTAATCTAAGCTTGGGTCCATGCAAAGTGACAAGTTTCAGTTCTAATGGTATTTTTATAGGTAAAATTTTCTTTTCAGACATTTGTGACTGTACAGGGCACTGCTGACCTTCTTCTTCTCCTTTCGGCTTTTTCCCGGTTAGGGGTTGCCACAGCAGATCACCCGTCTGCTTACAATTGGCAGTGGAGTTTTATGGTGTCAGGTTGCCAGCCCAGCACCCAACCTTCCACAGAAGGCACACACACATGCACACACTCAAACCTAGGGCCAATTTAGAGTGTCCAATCCACCTACAGCATGTCTTTGGGATGTGGGAGGAAACCAGAGCACCAGGAGGAAACCCACATGACCACAGGGAGGACATGCAGACTCCACACAGAAGGCACCCCAGCTGAGGATCGAACCAGATAACCTCTTGCTGTGAGGCAGCAACACTAACCGCTGCACCACCGTGGCTTCCCAGGGCACTGCTAACCTCCTAATGTACAAATACCAAGAAATATGGCTTGGGAATGTAATGCTACAAAACAACTTAAACAATTTACCTTAACAAGGAGTTTCAAGTATTAGGGACCTTTAGAATGACTAAAAGGCAAATTCAACAAATATGCAAAATTAAACCAGGAGTACTCTCAATAATTAACTGAAGTGCAAAACAATGAAATAAATCTCTTATCTGACAAGGATTGAGCAGGAGCTCTGGGAAAATGAGCAGGAGACAATTTGTAGTAAGGTAGGTTTACTCAAATGCACTACTGCTTTACTAGGCAGCCACTTAGTATTATGGGTATATGGAAAACAATGGGTGGGAAAGTACTTATATAGGTTACACAACAGGAAATAGCAATGAAAGAGGAGAGTGAGGAACTTTGGAAGGCAGATTACCATAGGAGGCAGAAGACAGAGAAAAAGCATTTTAAAAGCACAAGACAAGAGTGGGAGAGTTGGTAGAAATTCAAACTGGAGCTCTACTCCTATTGTTAGAATTTTAGAAATGTCTAGCTTAATGTCTTATTTGGGGCTAGGGCAGACCCAATGAATAGGGGAAAAACAGTAGCAAGGTAAACAGAAAGGCGCTGATATCCAACTTTAAGCAGGTATATACAGCTTTAAAAAGTACTGAGGCACAAATCCTGGAGTAAAATTCACAATACTGCCACTACTGCAATCCCAACAAAAGACCAAAGCACCAGACTACTAGAATGCAACTTTAAGCAGGTATATATTACTGTTAAAAGTAATGAAGCACAAATCCTGGAGCAGAATTCACAATATTGCCACTACTGCAATCCCACCACAGACTTTGTAGAAATTTACTAGTAATGACATAATAAATAACTAAATGAGGCTCAAACCTGGCAGTAGATCACAGTACTGCCACTGAATGAAGCTACAAGTCTGAGGCTCCAGACTGGATTCAAAATACAAAAGCTATCTTTAACATGTAATTCTGCTTATGGAAATGGAAGTGTGGCATAATGTGTAAACAGTGCTAAAATCTTGCAGTAATACATAATCTTCCCACAACTGCAAATAAAGCTACAAGGTAAGGTTCCACAACAAACTAAAAAAATGCAAAAAGATAGATTTTTTTGGCTAAAATATGGACAAAAAGTGGAAAAGTACAAAAATGAATCACCGTGCAGGTCATTATAAGCCAAACTTAAAATATTTAAGCAGAATTTAAATTAGGCAGTATTCTCCAATTTTTTATGATGCATATAGAAAATGCCTTCCTGCTTTAGGTTTGAAAAGAATTCACTGCATTCAAAAATTAAAATAAAGAATAAAACACAGAAATCTTGATTCAGCTTTCTCTGCAAATTGAAAGTAAACCAAATCCAGATTACTATCCCAAACAGAAAGGAAACAGCAGCATTAGCCCTGATTTAGTACTCTTCAATCTACCTTGATTATGTTTATGGTTAGATAACTATGTGTTTTTCTTGATTTTAGTTCTTGTCACAGATCTGATGAAGGCTTTATTGCATTAGTTAGCGGAAAGTGATTTTAGTTAAAACTCATTTTATGTATATGTTATGCTTTTTTCTTAATACCTGATTTTGGAATGTGGGTTACAAACAGATAGGTAGAGTTTTCCCTCACTAGGATTCAGTTTGATCTAATCAGTAGTGTGTGTGTGTGTGTGTGTGTGTGTGTGTGGGGGGGGGGGGGGGTACTTGTTCTAAAATCCACTTTTATGGCCTGTTTATACTGTTTGGCATCAATAGGCTGGTATAAAATTAAACAATACGTACATTTTCCACATCTACTTCTAAGTATATGAAAGCTGATATGTTTAACACAGTAAAGTCAAAGCAGCAATGGCAGCATTGTATATTGAATATTTTATTTAATTATATGTATGTATCTATCTAGCTATCTATTAAACAATTAATGAATTCATTCATTCATTAATTGCATTTGTTAACCAGCTAAGGAAACTGGTCCACAGACCCTTTTCAGCCACAATCCAGGCCAAGAAGAGAGAGACAACAAGCACAGTCATAACAAAAATATAGGATGAATTTGCGACAAAACATAAACAATTATAAGAAAAACACAAGCTGAATTTGCAGCAAAATATGAACATTTAAGCAATATGTATTAACCATATATTTAGGTGCATAAACACATTGAAATAATACAGTTAAATGGAAGCATGATGGACATTGTTTATGAAATATACATACAAAGTACAATTTCCAAAAAGTTCTGAATGAGTGAACATAAAGGCAGCTGTGGTCTGCAATAAAGGATAGCTTTATCAGGACTAGCTGTCATTCATGGTTGTGGGTGCACACAGACCTGAAGAATATCAATATATTTACCTACAAGGGATCTGTAAAACAAGTATATGTATTCTCCTTGAGTATATGATCTCTTAGCTTCTGTTTCAAGTGATCTGCATTGTTACTTTGTCTGATATTACCCAGAAGTGCAAGTTTGCTAAAAGTTCTCTCAGTAATGAAAAGTTTGAAAGATGGCCTAATTCATGAAATTCCTTCTGGGCCTCAATGAGTGTATGAATGCTCCCTGAGACCCAGCTTATATTACAGATTTGGGTAGAATTTGCCATGTAATAATATGTATTATATTCTAATAAATCGTGATATTAAGGCCCTGTTGTGTTCTCAATTTCTGAATGATCTACCATGGAATCTTCCATAATTTAACATACCCTTAATGTGAGTGATATAAAGCATTTGACTCTTCATGATGGGGGTTTTGCATGAAGCATTGAGAAGTTACAGCATAAAAAGGCTGCTTTTATCTTTCTGTCAGTTCTGTCAGAAAACACTGGTTCAGGTAGTCACCAATCAGTGGTGCTCAAAACCTTCTGAAATTGCAAGGACTATGTTTCAGGGGTGTATCTTATCCCATTATTATTATTTATTCATGTAGTGAAAATATTTAGTGTTTGAACAACCTAGTGTGGTGTGGGGGATTCTATTAGTATGTGCAGTGAGAGTATTGGATGACTCAGAGATAATTAAACTGTCTGACTTTGGAATCAGTCTCAGAACTTGATGTGGGTTATGGAGGTTTTGCATTACCTTTGTAGAATATTGCATGTGTGCATCAACTGGTACAAAATGGTTTTGTTTATTTTTGAATAAACACTATACTGGAATGTCACAAAGGAACTGAGCCTAAGATGGGGGTGACTAGCATAAATAAATAGACATCATTATGGGGCCTGAGTATGGTCTGACATTGCAGCTAAATATGGTATTCCTTCTAAAGGACTTTAGGAACATAGAGGATAGATGGAAGCCATGTTGTCTCCCATTTTGGCTACAGTTACTGCAATAAAGCTTTGCCTTCTCCTCAAAGCTCAGATGGGCCAGGTCTGTGATTAAACTTCAGAAAGCAATATGCCATTATTTGTAGGAGTAACACCTCCTAGGTTTTCCAAGTTGAAATTAATTCTTTCAGCGCCAAAGGAAGTTGAAATTCCCTGACACCAGCAGGTTTGTGAAGGAAACAGTGACTTTTATCTTGATTCAATATAGCTTTAATACATGTTATGTATTTAAGTTTGAAGGTGCAGAAACATTTTCTAAGATTATCTCAGTTCTTACACATTCTCCTGCTTTCAAGACTCAAGTGAATTTTGTGTGACCACAAAAAATTAAATTTGCTGTAAAAGGTAAATCTCATGACATGTTCATCAGGTGATATGTTTTGACAGACCTTCTAAATTGTTGGTGATAGGACAGAACAATAATACCATTTTTATCTGGAATCTCTTTGCCCTGATGAATAAGTCTGTCGTTTTTTTATTACCCCTTTAATCCCTGTGTCTACATGGTACTCTGCTAGTTTGATACTGTTTGGTTTTATCTCCTATCTTAACAACCTTATGACACTGATGATAAGCTTTGCAGTATCGTTTTATGTCTTGTAATGTCTGCTCAGCAAATGTTTTTCATTAAACATTTTTGTATACTTTATAATCATAAGACCTGAAAATAGAGGATTATGATCAGGTATCTGATTGTAACATATATAGTACGTGTCTAACACATGGATGCCAAGAAATTTTCCTCAGGAGCAAAGCTTGAGAAGCAAATCTTGGTGTCCATGTTGAGAACACATAATAGTTTGTTGCGGTTGGAAATCACATTATAATTCTTTGTAGTGAAGATTTATCTGTTCCAAGTACTACTTGTTAGTGAAACGTAAGATTAAAAAAATGCAATGTGTTCTGATAGCTTTGAAAGCTGGTAAAGGACTGGGAGAGTGCTTAATGTCCTTGCATATTCCCTGTGTAGGGAAGAAGTTTAATTTAAAATGGTGTGCATTCTTTACCAGACAGCAAGCAGAAATGGGAGTTGAAACAAAGATGTTTCATGCCCTGCTGTTGCTGTTTACTAGTCAGTATTGTCTGCTTTAGAGTAAACTCTAAGTTAACACATGTATGGGTTGCCTAACAGTTGTTACACACCCCTCTATGCACTATTAAGGTTGAGTCTCATGCTAGATTAGCACTGAACCAGGATGCACTTAAGCAGTTTTTGAGTGTAATCATGGTGCTCATTGCACTACATACAATATTATGTACTATGGCAAGATGTGCCAGAAAATTGACCCCCTGGGACTACCAATTGTTGTATTACTTCTCCTGTAAGCCCCTCTTTATAAATCTATTTTTCATGCAACAGCCCATTCTTCCAGTATGTAAATGGCCTCTTCCCTTGAGGATTAGGAGCCCCATTGGCTGTCTCTCTCTCTCAAATTTAACAAAGTTCAGTATGAAAGCTGTGCCTGCCTTTACACTCATTTCATAGTATTACTCAGTTCTCCTTCTAGTGGAAGTGCAGTACTTTTAGACAACTGTGTCTGAGATTTAGACTCACTGCTGTGAACGATTTATTTCCCTGAAGTAACCTCTTTCAGAGGAAGGCTGGTACCTTCTGACAGATGTGTCTCCAGTTCTGGACCTTGCTACTATCCAACTCTTTTTCTGAAGTAAAACATTACCGGACTCTTATGGAGGTATGGACATTTGCTGATTCTCCACCTTGCTACCTTTCCCATGTGATTGCCAACCTTCTTGACTGCATATAAACTACATGTGCACAGGTATGGTGTTAAAGTTATTACCTTATAGAATATCTACTCAGTTATCATCAACAATGCCTTATGCTTGTATCTCCCCCTTTGCTTCTCCAAAGGAATCCTTACTAATGGCACCTAAAAAGGTGCCCCTCCCATGGTCCAAAGCAAAGTGGACTGCCCAGGCAAGTAACATTTCTCTTCAACAACTGCAGGCTTAACTTTAATTATATTTAATGCAGCATCCCTCTTAGTAACAGTTTCTCTGCCCTCTACCAGTAGAGTGCACAGGCCCTTGTGATAATCCTAGGAATTTGCAGTTCCAAAACAACCATCTACCACTATATTGCTGCTTTTATTAGCTCCATCACTTTTTTCTTTTTTTCCTAACCTGTTGCTATAAACATTTGGACCTTACATGTCCCATCTGGTTAAACTGCTAACATTTTACTATAAGACCTAGTCATGTACCTTCAATGATGTTTTCCCTTTTTGCGTGTACAACCTGCTTTGAAGGATAAGACTGCCTCCATGGTTACTTTATGTACATGAGAGTTCTGGGTGTCCCTTTGTTATGTGGCTATGCCCTATTGGCTAAATAGGGATCAACCTTTTTCCCATTTCCACAGTAGTGTTATACTCCTGATTTCCTAACCACATTCTCATGTCATCAGGAAAATTACTGAGTGCTTCTTCCCCTGTTATAAGGACATTTTAACTGTAGTGGCTTACTATCCATTCACTCATTTGTGAAAGTAATAGCCTGAGGTGCAAATGCGCAAGAGCAAGCTGGTGAAAGGAAAAAGAAGTGTGAAGAAAGAGAAAAGCTGCAACAGTTAGAAAGGGATATGGTGGCCTTTCATTAAAAGTACATAGTATGCTCGCCTTTGCTATTGGAAGATCAGAAGGTCATGGGTGCTATTCCCACTACAGGTCATTATATTGCTGACAGTGCAGTACAGCGTAAGGATGTGCTGAACTCCTGAGTGTGTCATCCTTTGGATGAGTTATTAAACTGAGGTTCCATCTGCTTGAACTGGTGGTAGTTCAGGTGGATGTAACAGATCCTATGCCCCTTATCGAAAAGAGTAGGGGTATTTTATTCCACATGTATTTTTACAACAGATGTCATACATGCTTAGTAATATACAGAAATGCAACAGTTATATGCTCTACAGAAATAAACAAAATTATACATACAAATATTAGAAGGAAAAAAAAAACTAAGCCAAGTCATAACCCCCACTCCTTTTACTACAGCCAAATCTTTAGCTTCCCCATAATCAAAAAGCAGTCGCACAATTTGCTGTAAATAATTCATCACAGCAAGTTAACCCAATATCCAAGCTGTACTAGTTGTTATTTTATTATAGACATAATTCATATAAGCATTCAGATTGTCACAAAAAATGTATACCAGATGAAGCATCATAACAAGAATATTCCTACAAGCTTATAATCACTTAATACTTGTGTCCAGAAAATCTAAACTCTCAGACGATATAATAAAACATGTTAGATTTTTGCAAATCCTACCCTCCTTAATCTTATATTACATCAAGCTTTTAACAAGTGGTCTAACTCGCATTAATCTCCAGAAAAAAAACTGGCATTCATATGTAGTAGAAAAACATCAATGTTTAGCAAATACTGTTGCTAACAAAGGAGATAACTCACTCCAAGACCTAATATAAATTGGTACTGATCCATTATAAAGATATACCACAAGCTCCTGCTTTGTATAAACTGAATTAAGGACAACATCTGTAAAACATAGTCATATTCATTAGCAAGGTAATAAGAACATGTTTCTGCTTTCTTACAGTTTTATGATCCCAAACTTCTTTAAATGTATACTATAAAACCTGTCCTAATAAATGTGAGTTTCTGTTATGGATTTGATTTTCTGAATTACCTGTAGATACAGAGATGTCAAAAACACAACTGTTATACAGACCTTGTCCTGCTTCCTGCATGGTACAGTTCAGGACCCCCTTTTAAAAAGGTTAAGCCTACTACCCCATATAAATGAAAAAAAAAAGCAATTCCAATAGTATATTTTTTCAGTTTTCGGGGAAAAGATGAACACTTCCTGTATAATCCAGCTTGGCTAGAATAAGTGTTCCGCATATAAACTTTCTTTTGGAAAGATAAAGAAAAAGATTTCCAAATATTCAACAAGGTCTTAATATTATATAAAAGTGTATCCCATTGTTCGGAATAAACTGTCGAATTGCCAAGGGAAACACCTAGTATTTTTATAATCTTATTTTAAAAAACAGCAATTTGAAAAGGTGAAACAATCTAATCCCTTACATTTTTGAACATTACATCGTAAGCCTAGAATTTGTAGCTACTGTTATAACTCCCCAAAAATGGTCCATATCAGCAATGTTACATGCCACTATATTTAAGTCATCTCCATAAGACAAGTATGTTAGGAAATAAAACAGAATTAGCAATTATAAACAGACTTATATTTGTGAAGTAATATAAATTCACAGATTACAGCATTTATAACTAAACTAAATAACCATTCAGAGGGCAAAACTCTGTTACACCTGTTTGAATATGAACTACTTTCCCTAAAATCCCATTAATCAAAGGCCTAATCTGTGAATTAATGTAAACATTCTGCAAAACTATAACAATTTTATTTCTAATATAACTTCCTGCATTGAGCAACAGTATCAAAGGCTTTGGAAATAATGCAGGCTATAAATAATCTATTTCTATTATGAATTTCATCAATAATTTCCAATGATAGGATCAATAAGTCTTTAATATTTTTTCCTGGTATCCCAAAAATCCCACTATAGAATAATTTAATAGTAACCTTAGATAATCTTTGCACAATCTTACAAAATATTTTAATTAGTCTTATTGAGTGTCAGGAGTCTCCAGTAAGCTAAATTTAATCTACCCCTTTTCTTAGATATATAAATGTTAAACCCCCAACAAAAATAGCAGAGTGTTTAATACCAAGACCAAGCCAATCATTTGAAAAAAGATATTTTTCCAAAAATAATGGCATGTCAGTATAAAATGAAAAGGGTATACCATCCATATCTGGAAATGTATTCTTAGAAACAATTATTAAGACTATTTCATTCAGTCAAGGATATAGGCTGTTCCAGAAAATAATTATCAGCTTTACTTACTTGTGGTAGTTCCCATACTCTTGTGCAAGTTATTTTTAGTATACATATGCAATACATAGCTTTCAGCATATTCAGTAATAGTCTCTTGAGTAACAAAAAGATGACATTATAACCTGTAGGGCTCCCATATAAGCTGACTCATACTTCGCCTTAGGCCCTTGTACAACTCATTTTTGTTTATATAACAATGAACATTTTTTCTGCAGTGGTGTCTTGCAACTTTTTTCCCTAAAAAATGCATAACATGTACATTTTTACATTGCTCAGCAGATTTGTAATCCTGTACAAAATTACCATACAGCTTTTTATAATGAGTCTACATACCTTTTTCCAATATACAATATAAAGTTTTATATTTTGGCTTATAAAGAAACCACCAGTCAGTTAGAGAAGGGCTTACATCTGCCAGTCAATTTTTAATGCCTTTACCTAATATAGTTTGTTTATTAAATTTTCCAGTAACAAAGAATAATGCTTTATGGCTTGAAATACCAAAAGTAAGCAGTTTATATTCACATAAGGACCAAGTATCAGTATAAAGCAAAGTAATCAGTCTCAGTAGCAAAATATTTCCTCTCATAAGTGTGTCGTAAACTAGGCCCTAGTTTTAGTTTCCCTCTCTGCAAAACCTCCCAGAAACATTTAACATCATTATTAACCTTTCCAGTACATTTCCATAATTGACAATTTAGATCACCAACAGAGATATTATGTAAAAAGATTAGAATGTATGCATGCAAGAATCTAAGTAATTGTTTATGATATTTAGCAACAGTAGGGACATATAAAGAAATAAGATGAAATACACCAAAAGAACAGTGAAAGTTACAGATAACAAAACATCCAAGGGAGACTGTGACATCCAATAATTTCAATTTTTTTTATATAATATTGCCATGCCATAACATAAGTCTTTCTCAAAACACCAGTAAACATTATCACCCCAAACAGCTGATACTCGTTGGCATTATATTTTACTTAATAATTTGATATCAAGAAAACAAATTATATCTATAGGGAGAAATGTCCATTTTTCAAAGAATACTATATGATTATATTTCTTTTTAAAGCTGATAACACTGAGACTGAAACAACATACTTGTATATTATCCCTTTCCCATTTTTGCAGTGTGTTTAATCCTACATTTTAACTTGCGTTTTCTATCCCATTTCCAAACAGTATTAACACTATCAGTATTACCATACTGGTATGTTTTTCATCACATTCACTATTACCTGTATCATTTTTTTCCATTTTCATCATTATTATTATTTACATTAGGAGCAATCTGCTTGTCAGTATCATTTTCACAGCTAACGCTATCATGTAAAATTTCCTTCTCAGGTGGAGGAATCTCTAATGGTATAAAGACAGTAGTGGGCAGGTTTGGTTTATCAGGGTCTTGAACTTAAGGACAATCAAACCAAAAATGTTCTATTTCCTTACAATTCCTACAAAACTTAACACAATTCTGGGAAATATAACCTACTTGTCTACATCTAGGTCATTTTGTTTTAGTAAAATTTTGAATTAAATGAACAGGAGAGGTACAAAAATATGCTTTAGGCTGCAGCATATAATGTACATAAGCTTTTAATCCACACATATGAACAATATAATGAATACAAAACAGTGTTTTCCTGTGACATTTTAATGTGACCCATAACTCGCATGCACCAGTCCAAATGTTTCGACCATCACTTATTCTTTTTAACCTTGAAACAGAATGGTAAAGAGAAGAAAAAATGTCTTAACTTGTTCGGCTTGAATATCATGTAGCTGTATGGAACTGTACCACAACACATTTTGATTGAATATTCATACCAACAAAGGTACAATTAGCCCATGGCAGGCAGTTTTTTTAGTCACATTTAAGGGGAAAAAAAGTCTCAACAAGTGCAAAAGTTTCTAAAGTTACATCACAGAAAGACTTTTTTTTCTTACAAGGATAAAGGCTCAGATATCTTCACCAGAAAAACCTAAAGGGGATGGAACAGTGTGCCAAACAACATACTGATCAATTTGCTAACCGGAAAAAGTGATGTCATTCATAACAACAGGTAGCATTCTAGCCTGATATGGAAAGTGTATAGTAGCTGTTGCATTTCCTGTACCACATTTGCATATGTTATAGCACTTTCTTTTTGTTGGTAGAGCACAAACAGCATTTCCTCTATGGACCTCAGAGGAACAGAGTATTAGCATGCTGCATGCTTTTTACACTTTGACCCTGATTGCATAATATTCTGTTGAAAATTACGGTGATCCATTATATCTTCCCAAAAAGCAACAGAGAATGTGTTAGGTTAATTTTCATCCATCATGTTTAGCATTTTTTCATCTGATAAGCCACCAATTTCCAAAACTGCATTATAATGCCAGCTCACTCGAAAATGCTTGACTCCAGCTCCATCTCTTCCCAGGGTGCACTGCAACTACCCTATAGCCTGTGATAGTAACAGGAAACATACCTCTCAAGTGTACCTCATTATGAGGAACGTACCTCATTTAGTGTCTTAAAAAGTTCATGTTCCTCGAAGTTCCTGAAAGTTCCACATTGAAGGACTCTGTCACACATTCAGTGTCAGGGATTTTTTTTTTTAATGAAATCCATTTTAAATAGAAATGAATCACATTAATTCATTAAAATATCTTCTTTATAAGTAAAACCAGCATATTTTAACCATCCCATGACCTTCCTAGTTGAAGTTGTTAGTAAGCCATTAGTATGTGTTCCACATTTTGTCCATTTGTTCCACATTATGAGGGCTAGTGTTCCTCATTTTGGACATGGAAGGTTGAGAGATATGACAGGAAAGAGTATGCGTCCTTTATATATATATATATATATATATATATATATATATATATATATATATATATATGGATTCCATTCACTCGGTCGAATTACACTTGGTCGAAAATTATTCCAGGCAGTTCACTTCACTGAAAGCTCACTTGGTCGAAGTTCAATTGGTCGAAAATGGAATATAGCCCCTGCCCCACTGCACTGCAACCCTGGAGTGAGGAATATTAAATAAGGGGGGGGCAGAGCCCCCCTCATTATGCTAATAGTTTTTACTAAATATATATATATATATATATATATATATATATATATATATATATATATATATATATCAATGCATTTCTAATGGATAATCACTCCAGGGTTGCACTGCAGTGGGGCAGGGGCTAAATTCCATTTTTGACCAAATGAACTTCGACCAAGTGAGCTTTCAGTGAAGTGCAATGCCCGGAATAATTTTTGACTAAATGAAATTCGACCAAGTGTATGGAATTCATATATATATATATATATATATATATATATATATATATATATATATATATATACACACACACACACACACAAACATATTTATATACATATTTACATACACACACATATGAATATTATCAAATTTATACAATCATTTAAACTCATTTTCATTTTCAAATTTTACACACCAACTTTTGCCATGTCTGTATCTTTATATTGACCCCAATCCTTTTTCCATGGCCATAATCTAATTTCCTTTAATAGTAGTAACAATATCCGTTTTCCATTAAACATGATTTCATTATTTCCTTCATTCCATATTACCCAAGCTACATAAAATACTTTCTTATCTACACCTATTTTTACATTTTTTATGCTTTAACAATATCAATATTCAATCATATCCACATTTATATCTTCAAAATTTGTGATACTTTCAAAAAATTCTGCAAATACTTTATTCCACAGCTTTTTAACTCTCTCACATTTAAAAAAAAACATGTTATGTTGTTTCTTCCCAACAATACAAGCATATGGTTTCATTTTTCATTTTTAAGACATATTTGCCTTAACAGGTAATTTCTTTAATCCTAATCTCCATAAAAAATATTGGTATTCAACTATATACCTACACCACTTGTTTCTTTAATTGCTTTAATCTTTACTTCTGGAACATTTTCCCAAGGATTAATACAGTAATATTTCCTCATAATATTTTATACCATGTTTTTCTACCTTCTTGCACTTCTTCAGTCTTTATTTTCCACATGCTTATATTTTGTTGATAATTCTTTATTTCTTCATCAAAACATTCATTTGTTCTTTTATTACTTATATTTTCCCCAAATTCCTTATACTTAAATGCATTGCCACTAATTTCTTGTTCTGTTCATTTAACAATTTCAATACCTTATATAAATCTAATAGAGCAGCATAAACTATTGGATTTAACATACCTAGTCCTCTACCTTCCTTGTTCATATGTAGAGCACCCCTTTTAACAGGATTTAAACTGGATTCCCATATAAAGGAGAAGAATATTTTTAGCAACATTTTTTCATTTCCTCTAGGAATCATGACAACAATGGATAATATGCTATCTTTCCTATTACCACTGAATTAATCACACATTTTATTGTATGCCAACCCTTACATTTTACATAATACACAGATATTTCCTTTATTATTATTTCCCATACCTTGGTGCTGCGGTAGCGTTGTTGCCTCACAGCAAGACATTGTCCCGTTCGATTCTCAGCTAGAGCGTCTTCTGTGTGGAGGCATGCGTGAATGGGCATGCCTTCGTTGAAAGTTGTGCATCAGGGCTGGTAACTCGGCACATAAAAATCCACTACCAAATGTTAGCGGACCAGAGTTCCACTGTGGTGACCCCTAACCGGGATAAGCCAAAAGACACAACAACATTATTTCCCATACCTTCTTATTTTCTTCATCAAAATTTATCCCTAAAACAGATATTTCCTTCATAGAAAATTGTACACCTGCTGTTTTTATTGTATCAGCCATTCCTTTGCCCTTTTACTTATTAAGCGTCATACCTCTTTCTTTTACACTTTCTACTAAATAAATAATAATTTCTGTCATCCATGTTCTATTTTTTCCATCATAACTGGAATTTCAGCTTCTGTTTGAATCTTATTATTTGCATTCTTCATTTTCTGGTTTACCACTCTAGCTATTGTATTCATGATCAAAACAAATAAAATACTACTGATAAGATACTCTTGTCTTTTACCATTATTCATATGTATTTCTTTACTTAACCATCCATTAATTAAAACTCTTACTTTATTATTCTTATAAGCTGTTCTACACACTTGCTTGGTTTCATTATTGATATTATACATATCCATTATTTTCCACAACATATTGTGCTGTATTGAATCATTACCTACCATAAGTTACATATCTTCTTTCTTTATATTTATATTTTCTCTGACTATAATTATTAATTCTTGACATCCTATTCACTTTATACTGTACACACTTTCCTCCTTCCTGTATTGCATCTTGTTCTCAAATTTCTTTTGTATTATTGTCATAAATATCTTATAGTCTGCATTATATAAAACTTATTTTGTTCATATTTTTATACTTCCCATTTCTTTATACTCTGTTTCTTTTTACTAAACATTTCTTCCATATAATTTACAACAATTTCCATAATTTGTTGCTGACTTTTCTTTTTAATACCTTCATTATCTTTCATTTCTCTCATTATGCTACTGTTTTCCTTTACCATCTTGCTTAAATATGGTGGAACTTCTTCTTTTCTCCCTTGTAAAAAAGGACATGCTAAATATAACATTTCTCTAATTTTCTCATAATTTTTCTTATTCATTTCTTTTTCCTTCTCATAATAGTGTCTATTTTTGTTTTCTAATTTATTCATCACATTTTTATATATGTTAGCATATTCCTGCTTTTTTTTCTTTATTTATTTTTCCGAACTAAATAACTATCTTTATATTTTCTTTTAAACGCAATCCATCATTCTGACCAATTAACATAAAATGGTTTCATAATAAAATGATCCTTTCATAATTGCTTAATATCTTTCCATATTCATTCATTCTTTTTCATTTATTCTTTTTATACCTTTTCCTTTCTTTATATACTCTTTATTGTAACATGTTTCCAACCATATTGCTAAATGATCTGATATACCTGTTGCAATAGTTTCTTCTTCTTCCATTATACATCAACAATTGGCTAAGTTTAGGGTGTTATTCTAAGATAATCCAGTATCTGTCTGCCTGGGATGACATGATCAACACACCATGATGCTTTGCCAGTGATGGCCTGCATCTGTTGCCCTTGGGATTCCAGATACTGGCTAAGGCTCTTCCCACTCCTATAGTGCCTTTTTTAGGCAAGGTTCAAATGAAAAATTCACCACCGTAACAGGTACAAGCAAGCAAAATCTGAGGGTAATGCTACTCAATGTTAGAAGTCTAAACCTCAAAATGCACTCACTCAAGGCACTCCTTAAAATGGAGAACATCGACATCTGTGCAGTGACAGAGACCTGGTTCAAGGCTCCAGAGAGCACCCCTGCATTACCAGGCTATAATTCATACCACATCTTTCGGCCACCTAACCTGGAGTGAAACACTACAGGAAGATGCGGCGTGTCCATATTCATTAAGGATATCCACACCTCCAGGCTAGTTGCTCAGCATAATGCATCTGAGATTATCCAAGTGCAACTAACTCTGGGCAAGACCACAATCCAAATTGTAGCTTGCTACAGATCCCTCACCATGCCCCAGTATTCCCACTCCTCATTTTTTGATACACTGGAAAATATTAGGGTACAACCCAATACCCCAATAATGGGCAATTTCAACTACCCCACCATTAACTGGGAAAACTATTCATGTACCAACTCTTTTGCTCAATGTTTTCTGGAATTCATAAATTCCACTGCCTTGGATCAACTTATCCACACCCCCACCAGAGGCAGCAATATCCTAGACCTGGTCATTACCAACATGGGCGACCGGTGTTCCACACCAGAGGTCAATTCCTTGTTGGTCAGATCTGACCACAAACTAATCTCCCTAGACATCCACATCCCGCCCCCATCCTCCATTAGGGAAACCACCATAAAAAATTTCTCCAAAGCCAACTTCACACTTCTTAAGACAGAAGTGGCAAACTTCATGACACCCTGGAAGACAAACAATAGAGGTTTGACTGCTGAATCCTACACAAATGCACTTTATAAGCACTTATATGAGTGCATGGATCGTGCTTTCCCTAATAAAACCAAGATGCTATCCTTCAAAAAAAAGAAGCCAATCTGGTGGGCCACTGCCATAAACAAACTCTACAACAGAAGAAAGAAACTGTTGCAAAAAAGAGTAAAATCCCATGATTGGAGGAACTCCCTGGTCAGCCTCAGTAAGAAGCTGAGATCCCTCATAAAATCCTCCAAAGCTAGTTAAAAACACAAAATTGCCACTGATTCTAAAGACAACCACAAAGCATTCTATAGCTATGTCAAGAATCTCAATGGCATCACTCAGATCTGCTCTGATTTACAGCACAGTGGCACTAAATATACAGAACCAACTGATATTGCCAACATCCTGGCAGATACGTTCAGTGCTAACTTTACCCCCCCCCCCACCTCCTAAAGGGCCCATCTCTATACCAGAAGAATGCAAGGTTCCTATAATCACGGCTGCACAGGTAAAACCACACTCTCCAAAGCCAAGAACACAGCATCCATGGGACATGACAACATCCCAGGCTGCATTCTACATGAACTACAGAATGAACTGGCACCCCACCTAAGTACAATGTTCAATCATAAGCTCACCTCAGGCTTTGTGCCCACTGAATGGTGTGCAGCAATGGTTATCCCATTCCACAAAGGGGGAGCCACCACAAACCCAAGGAACTACCGCCCCATTAGCCTGACGAGCCTGGTCTACAAGGCCATGGAACGTATCATCATGGAACTTATAAACAAAGACATTGGTAATCTCCAAACTCTGGACCCCACCCATTTCGAGTTTGCAAAAGGCCGATCATGTCTCCTAAACCTGATAGACTGCTTTGAAGCAGTTACCAAAGCCGTACACGAGGGTAAGGTGGTTCACAAAGCCTATCTAGACACCATCCCCCACTCTGGAATTATAGATAAAATCACTACACTAGGTATAAATCCCTATGTCACAAGATGGGTTGCCAACTGGCTCCCTGACAGAACCCACACTGTGAAAGTAGCAGACTCCAAATCCGACTTCAGACCAGTGACAAGTGAAGTACCACAGGGTTCCATCCTGGGTCCTCTCCTGTTTGGTATCTACTTCTCTGAAGTACAGGCTGACACAGAAGGTCTTTAGCTAATGAAGTTCGCTGATGACTGCAAACTAGGAGCCATAATCAAAACTCCTAACGATGTGGACATCCTACAAAAGGGCCTCACTGACACAGATGCCTGGTGTCAAAGCCATGGCCTCAGCTCAATGCCAAAAAGTGCGTTGTCATCCCCTTTGGTAAAAACTCTGCACACATGAACTACCACATAGGCGGTA
This sequence comes from Protopterus annectens, assembly GCF_019279795.1. Lineage (NCBI taxonomy): Eukaryota > Metazoa > Chordata > Ceratodontiformes > Protopteridae > Protopterus > Protopterus annectens. Next base: position 435,337,448 of record NC_056749.1, read on the forward strand.
GTCTACTTAACACCGAAAGTGTGATAAGAGACCTTGGGACACAGGTGGACAGTAGTCTCTCCTTTGATAATCACATCGCCACAGTAGTCAGGAAATCCTTCTACGTGGCACACCTCATCACAAAAGGTGTCTCATCCAGGAAAAAAGAGGTCATTGCTCCCCTCTACTCGTCACTCATTAGACTCATTATAGAGTACAATGCCCCTTTTGGTATGTACCTCACAAGACATCTACAACAACTGGAAAGACCACAGAAATACCTCACAAAGAGGATTACCAGCCTCAAACAGATGCCCTACGCAGACCATCTAAAAAAACTCCAGCTTTACTCCATTGCATATCACCTACTCAGAGGCGATCTCTGCCTAACATACAAAGTAGCTGTTGGACATGCTCTACTTAAAGAAATCCCAATCCGTCTGAGCTACATGCTCTAGGGACCTAAATCTTGACACCACAATAAACAGAACATGCTGGAAGGATAGATTCCTGTCCCAGAGACTTCCCATACTCTGGAACAAACTACCTATCTATATCAAACAAAGCTCCTCATTAGCACTCTTCACGAAAAATCTTGATGATTGGATGGGAAATAGGAAATCCACCCCGGGGATCACTTCTGTGGCTCTGCTCAACAGGGGCACAGGAAAATAATTTTCTTGGGTGGCAAAAGCCAGGGTACCCTTTTGGCTATGCTTATGTAGGCCCTAGGGCCAATAACCTAGTACCTATCTATAAACCTATGAACCTATGAACATATTCCTACTGATACAAAAAAATAATCTATTTCAAATTTTAAAGTACCTCTCCTGTAAGTCCACGTTTTTTACTCCGTATAACTCATTTTCCATATTTTACTACTTCCATCATCTTCTTTTTATATTTTCCTCTTTTCATTTTATTTCCCCTTAAGCCATAATTGGAATCTCCTGTAATAATATGCCCATGCTTGCAAACACATAATCAAATATTTTCTGAAATAGATTCACATATGCATATATAGTGATAATTCTATATACTTTTTTCTTGTCATCTTGCATCCATAGTTGTCATTCTTCCCATTTTGATTACTATAACATCCATAATTTTCAGTACTCTTCTACATAGAACTGCTATTCCCGAACACTGTTCATTCCCTATGTTCCACATTCTTTCCCCATCCTGTTTTTTTGCGTGAGTAATCATTCATGTGTCAAAATTCTATTGTCTCCCCAGAATAATTATATCAATATCACATTTGTTACACCATTCTAACATTGCTATCCTTCAACTATTCACATTCCCAGAAAGAATTCTTAAATTATTCATTTCCCTGTTTCTTAGTTTAAGAGATGCTATCATATAGTAATTTCTTATTATAAAAGCTTTCTCAAATTCCTTTATTTTCCTTTATATTAATGGCTTTAAATTTTCATTTTTTGTCTTTAACTCTTCTACCAATTGGATTCCTTTTCACTCTTCTGATTTTCCAAATTATGTCTTCTTCATCACTAACTTCTGATTTTATCTCTAATTCGCCTGTTGATTTTTTTTTTAGTCTCTCCATTTTTTTCTAAAATTTCATGTATTTCTATCTCTTCTTCAATCCTTTCTTGTCCTTTCTCATTTCTCTGGTTTATAATACTTATCTCATTTTCTTTTTCTTTACAATTCATCCATAAATGTCCCTTTTTCACATTTATAACATTCAAGTTAACTTTGTTGCTTCATATCCTGTTTTACCACATATATAACATTTCTTTTTGTCACAACTATTAACTAAATGTCCATCTTTTCCACAAAAATAACATGTTTTTGGTTTTCCCTAATATTTTACAACACCCCTGTTATTTCAACATGTGTAACACTTGGAATATGTACAATTGTATCCATTTCCAGTTTAAGAGTAACATTACAATCACATGCCCCAGTCCATAAATGTTTATTATTTCTATATATATGTTTTAAATGTTCTTTCAAAGTCTCTCTTTCCATCTCAGTTTGAAACTGTATATGCACTTTCTTTTAGTCTCTCAAAAAGATGCTTTTATTATATATTCATTCTAAGGATTGTCATTCTGACTTTTTCATATTCACACAAAAATCTCTCCAACCCTTGTACAGTCTGAAAGGAAATGTCACAAAATGTTGTCTTGTTAATTAAGAGAAATGCTCTTACCTTGTGTTCCTTTACTCCCAAAGGTAAAATTACATTGTCCCATACTTCCCATCTGTCCAGTTCCTGTTTTTTTTTTTTTTTTTTGCTTTGTATTCTCACCACAAATTGGGCAAAAGTTAGGTCACTGCCCAAATAAGTTCTCAAATCCTTAACAATTGGTTCAAATGTTATGGATGTATTGTCAATGTGGTAGTTCCTGGAATAAATGAGTTCCCAAAGGAGCAGTAATGCATTTTTTGGCATCTAGTTTCAGACCATGATTTATTTGAGACAAACCTTCCTACAGAATTGCTAAGTCAGTTGAGGATTCAGTGATTGCTCCTCATTTGCAAACTTTGTCTGCCAGAGTCCTTTGATATTAGCTTTTACTTCATAAACGTAGATGTCAAACAGGAAAAGTCCTAGCACAGAACCCTGTGGGGGACTTCACTGTTGACTGGTCTCTGTGGAAGAAACTTCCTCTATTTTGATTTTCTACACCTGTTTTGATTACTTATATCATCCAGAATTTCTTGAACTGCCAATTATAATCCCAGGCATCTCTTCCCTTTTATAGCATTAATACTTTTTTCCATAATGTCCTTCATCCTTCCTTCCATTCTTCTCAGTATTATTCTAATAAAAAAATATAAGCACTATCAATTAATGTGATAGGTTTCCATTTTTTATTTCATTCTTTACCTCCTTCTTTCATATAAATTTTAATACCTCACTACATAACTTTTCATAAACAAACCCTTCTTTGAACCATTCATTCAAAACATTTACAAAATACTCTATTTGCCAAGCCCTTAATTTCTTATACATTTCATACTCTATATCATCTGGACCTGATACCGAATCAACATTTCTTTATGTAAGTACTTAATCCAATTAACTAATAGTAATTTATTTTTCAAATTCTTCTTTAACTCATTTTTGATATTTTTTTGAAATTTCCATTACCCCTTATGTTCTTTCTTTTTACTCTTATACATATTTTCTACATGCTGTACTATTATACTCATTATTTGATCTTGTGTTCTTTTTATCTCTCTTTTTATATTTTTCATTTCCCTCATTATACTAATACCCTCCTTTACTGTTTAATTCAAATAGGCAGACACCTCCTCCCTTCTCCCTTGTAAATATCTGTACATAAACATTAATGTCTTATCTTTTCTCGGTTTCTTTTATATATTTCCTTTTCTATATCATAATACCCTCTTTTATTCATCTCTAAATTCTCCAATATATTTCTATATATTTTTCCATATTTCCCTTTCTCTCCCTTTCTTATATCATCCTGCCATTGGGAAAACACTTTATGCTTCCATTAAATTCAATCCACCATTCAGACCAATTTTTATAAAAGTCCTATATGGTTATATAACCCCTCCATATTTGCAATGCTTCCTTCTCTACAAATTCATCCCCATAATTTCTCATTTATTCTTTTTATTCCATTTCCTTCTTTAATATACCTGATTTCTTCCAGCACCTCCATCCATATTGTTAAACAATCCAAAAAAAATCTACTGTACCACCATCTTCTATATCCAAATCTTCAAACAGTACAAAATAATCAGTTTCAGATTGAATTGCCCTTTTTTTATAAGTCAATTTACTTTTATTCCAGACAACTAACTTTTACATGCTTTATCACTTCTTGTATTTTAACATATTTCCCTTTCTTTTTACGTGTTCCACTTAAATCATAATTAAAACCCCTGCAATAATAATTTTATGTTAATCACCTCATAATCTAATATTTGAATGAACAGACTCTCTCTTTCCTTGTCATTTGTATATGTATATAATGCTATAATTCTATAAACATTTTCTCACCACCTCACATTCAAAACAGTTAACCTTCCCATCCCTACCAACAGTACATCTAATATTTTTACTGTTTTTTGCACAATACAACCACTCAATAACAACATTCACTTCCTAAATTCCATATTATATTTCCACCCCATAATTTTTCTGTTTGCAATGTTTCTTCACTTGGCAGAAATCTTACAACCTCCATAATAATAATATCTACATTACATTTAACCCACCATTCCAGTTTCCTTATCCTTCTTACAGTATTAATAATACTATTTGCATTTACTGAAAGCACTGTAGAAATATTAGTTTTTTTTCTTTTTTTAAGTTTAAGGGAAGTATTTTAAATTTTCATATTCCCCAATTAAATATTTTCTGAGTTTATGTACAACTGTACCTTGATCCTCAGAATCAGATTTTTCACTATTTTAATTAACTGAAACATCTAAAATTACTTACATTTATTTTTAATCTTTGCTGATATATTTTTAAATCTTCTTTTCCCCACCTTTACCCTAGCATCTATCAACTTTATTTTCCTAACAACTTTTTTGATTCTTTCACAAATATCTGACTTACTACTTTCAATTTCTTCTTCATTTTCAGCACTCGCAGCACAGTTACCTCCATCCTCCTGAAATAGAAGATTTTTTATCTAGGTCATCTTTTATTATTTCATCCTCTTTTTTTATTTACAATTTTCCCCTTTTTCCCCCTTCTTCCTATACTTCCTCTTTACTTTCAGACATTACATTATATTGCTTATTCTTTTTTAAAATCAAAATAAAAACGCCTTTTACTTTTACATGTACTACATTCATTTTTATACCTATTCATCATATGATCTTTTCTCCACACTGATTACACCTTATTTTTGTACACTCACTTATCACATGATTGAACCCCCCCTCCAAAAAAGTTTTTGGCTGTTCCATATACCTAATTGTTCCTCTATTACCATTTACATATATAATACTTAGCAAATGATGTATTATATCTTTTTCATATTTTAAAATAACATCCACTTCTCACCCCATTCCAAATACTCCTCTCATCCTTAACTTTCACAATATCAGAAACTGAATAACACATAAATGAATGTTAATGTTTAACTCAATTTCATTAGTGTGAAACTGAACAAACATTTTTTATCAAGTCCCTTGCCCAGAAAACATAAATGCATCCCATGGTTAAAAGTCCTTCTTTTTTCATAATGAAACAAAAATCTTTTCATTACGTCTTCAGTTTCAAATTTTAAGTCACAAAATGTTTCTTTCCCCAAATTAATCAAGGATCTAATATATTTTGCTTCAAAACCAAAAAGTAATACAAAATTATCCCCCACGAAATATCTGTCTACTATTTCTTCTTTCTTATCTAAACAACAAATCTTTTTAATAAAGTTTACTGTACCTTTTATTCTGCCAACTACATCTGTATGTGATTTTCTAGATTGCATCTTACCTGTAACCTTATCTCCATCCAGCTCACAACTCATTTTTTTCTGTCCAACTCACTATCCATTCTGATAGCATTTTCCATCATATCGAATCACAAAATCTCAGACTCTTCTCCAGGATCAGCTTTGTTCAATAAACCAGCTTTTTATCAGGCAAACCTCCAGAAGCAATTTCAGTTACAACAACTTCTAAAAAAAACTTAAGGTTTAAAGTCAGTGAAATGCTGACTATTTGTACTATCCACTCTCTTTTCAACAATTTTCTGTCTGACTGACACAACCACATTCCTATCACCAACAGAGCAACATTCTTCTCCCTCCATTACTGCATAGTTTCTCCTAGCTGCCTCTACACTAGGAACAGAAACAGGGGGTGCAGCAGCAAAAACATTTCCCCTCACAACAAAAAGAGTAGTTTAAGTTCCCTGATGTCCTGACACCATGTGTCTCCTTTAAAAAGAGGCCACTAGCCTAATAAGATTAACCAGTCAACAAAGGATTAATAAAAATGCCTTCATAACAATAAGGGGTGTGCACAGTTAACAAAGTGGCTATAACTGCAAGTGGGGGGTTCTCTTTGTATGAAAGGTCCTTTATGCTCTTATCATCTAGTCATTTTTAAATAACCTTTAATCTGTGCATGTGGGTGAATTATATTGGAATATTTTTGCTACTGTGTGTTTTTTTGTGAAATAAATTTGAAGTACATGACTTTTATCATGTTTTTTAACTTTACCAGTGATACCTGAGAATGATACAGTCAACAATGTAGCTATAATTGCTTGTTTGAGGTTGTGTGGTTAAAAATGACCCCGATGAACTGGTAACTTTTTGATAACTTTTATTAGTCTATCTTTGCAGGAGTAGTGCAAATTTGTGTGGATCAGATTGCAGTATTTTACTGTTGCCATTTATTGTGGCCAATTTTATCACAATCAGACGTAATTTGTATGCTTTTGATAGAGTGGCAGTAATTGTTGAGTACAGATATTTGTGGATTAAATTAACAGCAGTTTGAATGGCCTTTTTACTTTGAATGTTCTAAAAGGGGGTCTATATTATTTAACGAATGCTTAAAATAGCAAACACTGTTTAATCAACCCAATAAAGTTGAAATTCCTAAATCCTGAATACACAGAACAGTGATTTTTTTCCCAGAGAAAGAAATCACTGGGCCGTGTTCAGGACTTTGCCATTTCCTCCACTGTAGTGCAATCCCAGAGTTGGTATAGTTAAACAGGGGTGTGTGGGGGACACAGCTCCCACATTGCGGGTGTGGGGGCAAAGCCCCCTCCCTTTTTTTTGTGTTTTGATTTTTTTTTTTTTAACGGATCAGTAATTATTTTTCCCTGGGAAAAAAAATTGCTGTTCCGTGTATTCGAGATTTAGGGATTTCAACTTTAATGGGTTGATTAAACAGCGTTCGCTATTTTAAGTGTTCATTGAAATAATACAGACCCTCTTAAAGGATATTTTTGTCATTATTCTTTCATTTTTTTTCATTATTCTTTTCATTTTTTGGAAGATTGTTCAAAACTAAAAATGTAAAAATCACTCTAACAAATGTTGCTGTATTAAACAAGGAATATAATTTAAAGCAATCAGGAAAGTTAATCAAAGAATATGTATTTATATTTGGTCCCAAAAATGTCTGTATTTGGGGGCCCATAGTTTGAAAACACCCCGAGGTCAAATGTACACTGCATCTGCCACTGGCCATATACATTTTCAATGAATGTGTGCTTCAAGGGAAGTGAAGTTTACTGTTGCTAATGTTAAATCTGTTGTCAGTGTGAGACTTTTGTTTTGTTTAGCAAATGGCCATATGTGTTTGTGCATGTTTATGTTATAAAAATTTGAAATAAAAGTTTTAAATTAAGTCTAAGGCTGGTATTCATAGTCTGGGTTTCACATTTTCATAATCTGCATAGATGCAAATGATGATCTTTCAGGAAGACTAAGAAAATGTGGAGGCGTCTTATTAAACACATATCCCTATCAAAAAAGCCTAACATGTGTAAGGCATAAGCAGTAGGGGGACAGCTAATACACAGATAAGGGACATTACATGTTTGTGTATCAGTGGAATTCATAGAGATGAAGCTAAAATGAGCTCATTTGCATAATAAACATATAAATATCCCTGAATTTATTCCACTAAGCAGCAATTTAACACAAGAATACAGAGTTGTAAGGAGAAGGGAAAAAATGAATATGTACTAGCATGCATTTTAAAAGGAGGTAGAATTAATGAGTTTACTTAAAGAAATGTTTTTATTGTATTTTAATACTTGTCCAGACAAATTATTGAAGGAGTTGCTTGGGGAAGTGTTTCATTTCAGTGCTTGCGTATACTTGGGCATGCTGCTGAAGGTATCAGTGAGGAAATGTTTATTTCTGGTGCCTGTGCATGCATGGACATACTGCTGAAGGGATCAGTGGGGGAAATGTTTCATTTTGCTGCTTGTGCATACTTGGACATAGTGCTGAAGGGATCGCTTGGGGAAATATTTCATTTTGGTGTTTGTGAATACTTGGTTATACTACTGAAAATATCAGTGGAGGTAATGTTTCATTTGGTGGTTCTGCATACTTGGTGAAACACCTGAAGGAATCACTGAAGAAATGTTCATTTTTGTGTCAGTGAACTGCTTGTGCATATGGTCAGACTGCTGAAGTGATCCCCGGGCAAAATAATTAATTTTGTGCCATTTTAGTGTTTTTGCATACTTAGAAAAACTACTGAAGAGGTTGCTGGGGGAAATAATTAATTTATGTCTGAAGGAGTTGATCGTGCCTACCTGGACAAACTACTGAAGAAATGGCCAGGGGCAAGCTAATGGATTGCAACTTGGATAAAAAAAAGGTGAAGCATTGCTTCCACAACGGATATGCATGCAATGTTGATATTTTACTATAAATAGCAACAACATCTCATTAGCATACACTGCTTTAAAAAAAGTCTTATTTGCATCTCATTATTCTTAAGGTATTTCACAATAGAGTAAATGGTGTGTATGAATCTCTCCTTTGCTACACTCATCTGAAAACATCAGGGATACCCCTATCATGTTTGCACAAATGAGTATGAATACTTCCCTGAATTTCTGTAAGCATTCTAAAAGTAAAAAAGAATATAGTATGCGCACTGACAGATTTGAACAGCGCTTATAGTAACTGGCGATAGACAACCAAGAAGTGGGACACTGGAATGGCAGTGAATGAAGGGGGCCATGATCCATTACTCTGCCTAGGGCCCCATTTGACCATACTCCAGTCTCAGGGAGATACAGATAAATTTACAGATGTTGTTTCAGGTGATCTGGAAGGAATAAAGATTTTTCTTGAGGCATTAGCAGGTAACCCTTTACCTATGGCAACTCTACCTCTGTGGAAAAGGAACTGTGAACATTTTGTGACCCAGAAGAGACATTTATTCACTTTGATTCCAAACATTTGGATGTGATATTGAAAGTTGAGAGACTTATCGAATCATGTGCTTAGGAATTTTGATATGTCATCTTTTTCTGTTGGTCCTAGCAAGAGGTATTGGTGTACTGAATGAACCAATTCTCATTAAGTTTGCTGAGTGTTTAATTTGATATAAAATGTATGGCTTTATTATTTTTTTTTCATTCAGAACAACCTGGTGTTGAATTTGGTTGTTGTTTGGTAAGCTGATAGTAAGTTTGGTCTATATTTTATGATGTTATCAGCATACAGAATTATTGGAGTGTGTGTGAAGCCATCAGGTAATTCACTAATGAATAAAGGAAAGAATACAGGTGAGATCACAGGGCCCTTTGGAACCCCATAATGGAGAATGGCTGTAGGGAAGGTTGTAGATCCAAGATGGACTGAAAAAGATCTGTCCCTTTGGCATGATTGAAACAATTTGGCTCCACAGAGCTACAGCCTGATTTTAGGAGGGAATCGGGGAGGAGGAATGTGTGATCCACAAGATCAAATGCTTTAGTCAAATCTATGTAAAAAAAAGCCTGAAATAAAACTTTGTGCATATTGGATTACTTCATCTGTGAATGTTTAGCTGGCAGTCATGATGCTGTGAATAGAAGAGAAAACATGTTGTTGCCATGATAAAATTACATGTGACTGGATATACTCTGATAACTGTGAGTACATTAGTTTTCCAGAATATTCTCCTGTGTTGCTAGATTGTGCCCTTATAGTTTCTAACTTTTAAATCCCAATTTTAGACAGTATAGTTGAGCTCAGATTCCAAGGGTATCCCCATCAGTCATTACTGAAGCTTCTGTGAGTTTTAAACTGCTAATGTTAAATGAGTTGAATTAACAGATGATCTTATTATTTATAAGTCCCAAAGAGGATTTCCTGTGGCTTTAGTTGTAATTTGGAAGGTGTCTTTCCTGGTTCCATAGTCACATGTCCAAGGTGGAAGGTTAAACACACCAGATTTCAAATATCATCACGTGGTCTAATTTACCATGCCTTCAACATAACACTCACAAACTGGGATATGTGCAACAGAAATAATACATGTCCTGCTGCTAACATTTCACTAAAGAGTACAGCTTACTGTGTGAGATAAGTATAAGATAGATGACATACTTTCTTGAATATAAGTAAACAAAAATTATTTAACTACTGGTTTACATTTAAATTTGATGTATTTCATTCTATTTGGTTCTACTATGAAACATTGAATGTAATATGCTAAGGAAGCAAAAGACTGAACACAAATGCCCTAAATGTCAAAAGAGCAAAACTTCTGATTGCAAATATTTTTACTGCCCCCCCCCAACCCACTGAACCTATAGATACCAACTCTATTGTTGCAAGAATAGGAAGAAGAGAGAAATCTCTCACAACAGAGGAATCACTGCTGGCAGACACTTAGAAATTACACTAGCACTGATTACCTATGGAAAACAGCCTCTGGTAACTGACATTTGAGCAACTCTATGTTGTCAACCTGTAGATATACCATTGTACTTCCTCACTGATGTTTACTGTCCAGATCAATCACAAACATTTTCTTTGTTTCTGGAAAGAGGTACATGGCTATTGCAGGTATTCATCTGGTAATACCCATTCCTTTAAACAGCCATAAAATGTAATACATTCTGAAAACTATAGCCAGTTTTAGGCATAGGAGTCTTAGACAGCAATCTAGTGTTCCACACAGCCTGAGGCACTTTTCCTTCTTTTTTCCCCCAGTAAGTACAAATGCCCTTGTCATGCCACCCCTGTTAAGATTGAAGACTTGAGAATCCTATAAGGAGATTCTACCCATTGCTGAGTTTCCAAACTTTCTGCTTGGTTGCCGTGGGATGTTATCTAGACAGCAAATCACAGAGACTTTGAAGCCCAACAATTTTAAATACAAGGCAGTAATGACTACAGTGCCATTACAAACAGCAATTAAAAGTCTTTAAGTGATGGTACCATGAGGATCTACAAGAGAACTCTGTGTAAAGGATGAAGTAGAGTGCATTGGTTTGTAGACCGGGTAAGGGTTTTAACCTTAGCAGGAAATAATCTGATATTTTGCAACATGGATTCACTTTCAGCTTTCCATGGTTTTGCTTCAGATTTTGGTCTGCTCTTCTAAAATAAGTCAGTTTTATGTCAAATCACTAAGGACTACAGTCACTAAATGGACAGACATTTGAGTTTCAGACTTTTTATTCTTTAGAAAATGAATGTTAATATAAGACATGTTATTTTGTCAACTTTCTAATTATTTATAACAGGAGTATTTAAAATGTATCAGTGATTTAGGGCCTTTGTTTCCCCCTAAGACCTATTATTTTGGTAACTTTCTAATTATTTATAACAGCAATATCTAAAATTTCTCAATAATTTGAGGCCTTTGATTTCCAAGATGGCTGCACACTGAGCAACAGTTTAATTTCCGCTCTCCCAGAGTGAAAAAATAAACTGAGAGATAAGGTCTATTAATTCTGCCAGCTTTTGTAACATTCAGTAACTGGCTAGTAAAGGCACTGCCTAGATGCCAGCAAAGAAGAAACTCAGACAGCCTGACAGAAAATCAACCAGAAAAGGCGAAGAAAAGACCTGTATTAGTAAAGATGCAATCATACCAGCAGCAAGTTTGGATCCTGACAAAGCTGTGGTAGAAAGGAAAAGTATTAAAAAACTGGAGACAGTAGAGTATTTGTGAAAAATGATTATTCACTGTACACCAGGCAGAACAAAAGCAAAGTTATCCCAGCAATCAGAGAATGTTGAGAGGTAGGAGTGAGAGTCAAGCTGCTGTATCCATCTGTCTTCAGAATAATTTTCCCTGGAGGATCAAACACATTTTTTATGCAAAACAGGCTAAGGAGGAAATAAAAAAGTTTGTCCAACAAAAAGTGAACCATGAAAGAGAAGGGGACTCTGTTTCTCATACGCCTGCTAATAAAGCACATAGATAACCTTTTACCAGTGAAACATTTTCTATTTTCCAAAGGAAAATGCTTGAGAGACAGAAAACAGCACAAGAGTTGACTAGAAGACTTGAGAGCACCTTGGACTTGAACTAGAGTATAGTATTTGGAGATGGAGATAAATAAGAAGTCCAGCAATACTGAAATTAGTGAATACATTTGAGATTATAAATCATCAATTATAATTGTGAAATACGGCTTTTCAAGAAAAAGTGGCTGAAAAGTTTTGGACTTTTGTTGATTTTGTTAAACGTGTGGGTGGACTGAAAAGCATATACATCACATTATGTCACTACTGTTTGGAAGGGTACTAAAAGGGGGAAAAGGTAACTGTAAGTAAAACTATTTTTGTTCTTAACAGTGTTTGTATAAAACATTTTATGATACAAACTGCATGTTATACAGTAAAACAGATTTGTGCAGTGTGTAGTCAGGGGTATCTAAAATGAGAAGGTGATGGTGAGTCTTTTCAGTGGTTGCTATATGTGACAAAGATACTAAAGCAAACAAGTATTTTTTTTAATTTTCAGAAATGTAGGCACTGCAAAAGAGAAGAAAGGCTGGACAAAGGCAAGTTTACATTAATAAAAGTACACTGATTGTAATATATATGTAGAGGTCAGATATTTTCTCTTACTTTTGCATAAGTGAATGTCTGAATAAATGCCCTTGGCTTAATCTAAATACACATTTTTTGTGTAAGCATGTAGGTTGAAAAAAATAAGAAAATATTGTGAATGCAATGAGAAGTTTACCTTTAGAAAATAAATGATGGGTGTGATTTGAGAAATCTGCAGCTGAGGACAGTTGTAGATTCTCTTTTTATGTTTCCACTGAGAAAGGCTGACCACAGGAGCAGGCAATAAATCATGAGAGGTCTGAGCATTGTTTTCTGAGGGAAATGCAAAATTAAATAAAGTAAAAAGTCTGGTATCTAAATAATTCAATGCATTTGCTAGAAGAGTGTATAATTTAGAATTTATTTAAAGATACCCAGTGCACTTTTTCTTAAAGCTATAAGTTAATGGTTTCTGAAAGCATACAAGCTGTTTTTGCACATCTGGGAGAGGAATAGAGATAAGAAAATAAGATAGCAATTAGTGTAAGTAGGACCACAGGCTGTAACATGCACTTTAGCATGGATAACCTTAATTTAAAGTTAGGTAATGCCTGTGGGCGCAGCTGTTGATTTTGGACAATTGTTCCTATCAAGAGGGTTAAACTTCATTATTTGAAGATGTACATAGTTTTTGTGTGTTTGTTTTAAGTTAATATGTTCTGGGGGTGCTTATTTTTTTTTTTTTTTTTTGAAAGTTTTCATTAAAACATGTCTTGAAAATTTGGCATAGGTTCAAATGGAGATGACAAGAAACAACTGTATAAAAGATCAACCTGCCAAACATTAGTGAGTACATGTAATACAAAAGTTGGAAACAGACATTTAAAAAGGCTATCATGTATAATAGATTTGAATAATAACTTCTCGTAATTGCTATGTTAGCCATATTATTTTGGAATGTAAATGATCCCACAGGTATAGACAAAAAGGTAAGAGTATTACTGAATAACATTAAGAAATGCAAAGTGCAAATAGCAATGCTACAGGAGACACATTTGGAAATAAATGAGCATGGGAATTTGATAAAGAAAATATTTCAGGTTCGATATTCAGTAGAATATCAGTGACAAAGAAAAAGGGGATAACTTATACTAATTGATAAGATAATAATAATAATTGTAGAGTTGTGTAAGGGACTACAGGTAAGGGAGGAGGAGTATGCTAGCATGTATTTATATTCCACTTGAAACTGCTATTATGGGGCTTAAGAAAATTTGAGAGAAGTAATTAGCTTTCAACAAGGAATATTATTTATATGTGGGGACTAGAACTTGATTTCAAAAAGTGAGCATGTATTTGGGGAAAGAAGGGAAAAATGTAACTAAAGGGGATAGATTTGTGAAGAAATTTATGAAAATATTTGGTACGGAAGACTTAAATTCAGTAGTAGAATCTCAAAGAGAATTTACATATTATTCCCCAAGGTATGATAACTAGGCTAGACTAGACAGAAATTATATTTCATAATAGCGTGCATTTAATTGGAAACTTTGACACACTTTCAATAACTATCTATTTCAGATAATGCACCAATAAAAACTAAGATAAAAATACAGGGTAATTAAATAAAACTGAGACAATGGTGCTTCCCAACCTAGCTGTTAAAAAGAGAGGAATTTAAGGAATGAGTAGTGGACTTTATATGAGAATTATTAGGGAAGATAGAATTTTCTTCAGAAGGTATAGCCAGAGAGTGGGATAAAATGAAAGTGGAATTTAAAAATAGGGTGAGAAAAGAAAAAGATATGGTTAAGAATTAATAGGAAATATTTCAAGGGGCTGACAAAGGATAAAGTATGTTAGTATAAGGGGGCCATCACAGAACAAGAAGAGTTTCAACTGCAGAGTGCTAAAGTGAAAATATGGGAGTATTTGGAATATGCATGAGTTTAGAAAGATTGTTGTTAAGCAACTGTTTTGGATAATAACTTCAGTGCACAAAAGCTTTAAGCACAATGACCTAGGCAACAGAAACTAGAAAGGGTCTTTGCAAAACTTAAGGAGCCTATAACAAGAAAGTAAGCAGATATTTTGATGTATTAGTGATATTTTGGAAATCTTATGAAATTTTTTATGAAAAAGACAAATGTGGAAATCAAGAAAGCACAAATGGAAATATTTATGGAAGACTTATGTATCTCAATGTTAGAGGTAGATAAGGCTCAATGATTAACAATTAATATACAAGGAGATGAGATAAAAACAATGATGTAAAAATCAATCTGTAGGAAAGTCTCCAGGAGTAGATGGTATTCCTGTGGAAGTTTGGAAGGTAAGAGGAAAGAAAATGATAAAGATTTGCAAGGCTTGTTTAATAGTTTTTTAAAAGGAGGGGAAGCACCAACATCCTGGAAGAAAGCTGTGGTGGCTGTAATACCTAAAGAAGGTAAATACTCCTCAAACCCAACTTCATATATGTCCTTCTCAATGTTAAACCATTATTATAAAGTGTTTGTCTATAATAGCTAAAAAATGGTAAAGGTTTTGCTAAAACTGGCATATGTAGATCAATGTGGTTTTATGGGGGGAAGGCAAACATTTTATAACATTAATAGAATAATGATGATCCAGAGGGAAACAGAATGTAAGAAAATACTGCTGTTGTTGGTGGGTGTTGACGTCGAGAAAGCATTCAACAGAGTAACGTGGGAATTTATGTGTAAGGCAATGGCAGCATTTGCATTCCCTGATACAATACTAACGTTAATTAGGAGGATATATGAGAGAATTGAGGCAAGAATTAAAGTGGCTCAGACATTCAAGAATATAATTAGTATCAAGAAAAGTTGGATTTATTTGCAGACAATATTATTTAGTACCTGATAAAACCATAAAATAATATCTCACAGTTGCAAAACATTTTGAGACAGTCTCAGGTCTTTTCTGGATTTAAAATGAATGAAGATAAAACAAAGACTATAGCTATAAATTAGGTACCCACACACGATTTGTTTTAGCAATACCCATATTTATGGAGACAGTGAGACACAATACAATGAAGTATTTAGGAGTATGGATTAAAATTGCTTCTGTTATGGCAGCTAATGGTATGTGTGAAAAGACTAAACAAAAGATAATACAAAAACTTAGAAACTGGAAGTTGTTTATGGATATGGGTAGCAAGATATAAGCAGTGAAAATGTATTTAGTCCCTTTAGTTTTATATACCTGTCTGGTATATTTTTATCAACCAGAGGATAAGTTGTGGGCAATAATTAATAAAGAGTTGAAGGAATTCATCTTGAAAGTGAAGAGGGCAAGAGTCAACTGGGAAAAGTTTATGCTTCAAATAAAACAAAGTGGTTTAGGATTATCTGATTTGAAGGGATATTTTACAGCTACACAGTTAAAGGCTTATCTACATAACCCAAGCAGAAAGCTATAAATCAAAGAGGAAAGGGATGATGATGAAATAGGGGAATAAGGACAGACTGGAATTTGGGATGCAAATACTTAAGGAGAGTAAACAACAACCATACATATTATATTCACAAAATAGCATAATGTATTCTAAAACTAAGCCAAGATAAGAATAAAGAAAATAGGTTTTGCCAGTAAGAATAACTGCAATTAGGGGGGACAAAGAGCAGCAAGAGAGGCTGGAATTTACTGGAGAAAACTGGCAAAGGAACCAATGTATTGGGAGCAAATTACTGGAGAGGGAAAGGCAATAGAAAGAGAAAAGGCCAAGAAGACATTTGGACTGCAGATTAGAGACAGCCTTCCCGATCAGGGATTGATATCAGAGTATAGGCAAAAAGAAGGGGAATAGGGGAATCCTAAGTGAAAGACCTGCAATGGTAGAGTTTTTAGTTGAATCAAGAACAGAAGCTGTTGTTAAAGAATAGATATTTAGCAGGGTATATAAAATATTGCATGCTATCTATAGGAATCAATCAGAGAAAGCTGGAAAAAACTGAGAAGTGAGGAATGGATCAGAAATTTACAAGGAAAAATGGGAAGATGTATGTATGGCTCCCAATTATGCAACTAAATCTAGAAAAGTTATGATTTTTGCTTGGAAGTGTTGCATAGGTATTTTTATACTCCATGCAGAATTCCAAATAATTTTTCCTTAGATGATAACAAATTTTTAGAGGTTTGCTGGGTAAGAAATGTTTCAGGAATGAAAGACTTTAAAACTTCCCTACAGAGTACTGTTTCAGAAATATTGGGTGAGCAAATGGGTGTCTAAGGAAATGATTCTTTTGAGCTGTGACACAAGATCTGAATCATCTAGACACAGCAAGGCCTTGTCAAGTTTAATTCTAGTGCCTGCCAAAAAAAGTCAGTCAAAAAATGGAAATCAAAAGTGAAACCAACTATATTTGAAGTATTGAAAATTGTAAAAGAAAAGAAAGTGGGGTCTTTAGAAAAGAGTAGAAGCAAAGTATATACAAATAAATTAAAATTCCATGAGCAATGCTTGCAGAATAATGTTCTGGTAGAGGAGTGAGGTTGAAAGGAAGGCAGGAATTCAGAATTTTATGTAATGTTGGATCGATAATAGTTATACAAAAGAACAAATATGATGTCTAATGTATGTAACTGGGAACATGCTAACATTTTTTTATATAATGTATGTTTGCCTATATCTTAAGTGATAATTCAAAAAAATCTGTTGAACATTATTTGGGGCTTTTGTTTCCTCCTATATTCTGACTATGTCCCTGATTCTTGGGCTAAGAGGTTGAAAACTGTGAGCAACAAATTCTAATACATTTTTACTGTGGCTAGATTGCTATGTTTAAGAAGTATAGTTCAGATAAATTTACTGTGGCTGTTATATTTAATTATTGTTATTCATTTTATTACAATAAGATTTATGAAGTGTACCAAAATTCCATATAATTTTTATGTCTATGGATGCTCTCTGTAGATTAAAGTGGCTGACCCTGAAAATGGCCTGCTATTGTTTGCTTAATCATTATTAGTCTTACTTTGCAAGACTAAGGTGTATTTGCGTGAAGCAAGTGGGAAAACTTTACTGAGACTGTCTATAGTGTGTTTACGTGAAATAAAGTTAAATAATGCCCACAGTAATTTCTTTATTTATTTTATTATAATGTGACATCTGAGATGTATGCAATCAATGCAGTAGATACATTTGCTAGGTATGGAGGTTGTGTGTGGTTTATAATGACTGACCTTGCCATTGCTTGCTTAACTTAAACAGATATTATTCTGCCTTTGCAGGACTAATACATATTTGCTTAAAACAGGAGGAATACTTTGTTGTGTCTGCTGTTTGAAATAAAGTGCAATACTTTATTGCAGTCATTTTTTGCACAATCAGACACCTGATGTGCATCACTTAACACAGTGGCAATAACTGCTGGACACACAGGATGCCTGTAGATGAAAGTGGCAGATCCTGCCCTTGTTTATTCGGGTTAAACAATCATTCATCTGGCTTTGCATAATTAGTGCACATTTATGAATTTGTTTGAAACTAATTGGAAATATATTACTTTGACTATTATTCTTGCCACAATCAGACATCTGTAGTCTGCACAGTCAACAATGCACCTATGATTGCATGGTATAGTGGCTATTTATGGATGTCAGTGACCCTGCTGTTGTGACTGTTATACAGATCTTAACCTTGCTTTATATCACAATCAGAAAAATGAGAGATGTACACATTTAGTAAATGATGTAAATTATAAGTATGGAAGCTGTGCAGAAAAGTCACTTAACCTTGTTGTTGTTTTATTATGGAGTAACATTATATTTTCATATAGCAAACTGCTTTGCAAGCAAATAGTCACACAATGTAATTTATTTCCTAAAGTCAATGTCAAATGGTCATTGCTGTGACTTACACATGAGTGGAAGGTGTTGCAATGTATCTAAGAATAACTAGTTAAACATCACTTATTTCACTTTATATCACAGTTGGACAACAATATTGTATGGATAAATGGCTATCTTTGATGGTCTAGACAGGCTATGCATGAAAACAACCAAGTATTGGTGCAGTGGTGTAGTATGTAGCAGCAGCTTGTTCTGTGTTTAAGTTCTTTATCTGAGGTTCCTTCCGTGTGAAATCTGAATGTATTTCATACATCAGTTTGCCATTTATGTGGACACTTTGGTTTTCTTCACAACCCAAAGATATGCTGTAGGTGAACTGTTGTAATACAAATGGTTTATTAGGGTCAATGTCAGTATGTGTGCATCAAAACATTTTTATGAAAATCGACGTAAGGAGGTATATTGTGCAATATACTGTAGTTTCATATGTAATTACCAGGAATGCTTTTCAATTTTTCTCCTCCCCCTACTTCATTCATTCTGGCCATTCCAGTGCCCCCATCCATTGCCAGGCCCACCTGCTCCTTCTTCCTCCCCAGGTTTCTCCCAATGAGCTGAGCCTTGCATGGATCTTAAGGGCATCCTAGCAAGCAATGCCAGCAGCTACGTCTGCTGCTGTACTAAGTTATTATGACCTATGCCTTCCCCACCCCTGCTTTCATCATTAATGTCTGAGAGCTACTGCCCTATAAACTGCACCCTCCCTCAGGGAGCATCTTTGATGAGCACACCACTGCCCACCAGAGGGACATGCCCATCTTTCCCTGTCAGCACCTCAGATGCCAAAGACGCTAATTGAATCCAGGTCATCTTGGCTGTAGTTAGGGCTTTATCCCTCTATGGCATAGCACTAGCTAAGAACACCTCTCAATTGTCCAGAATTTCACAGAATGTCCATTTTATTGTCTCATATCTTTGATCTAATCCCCAGAAACTTTGTTTTTTTTAAGGAAATCATTGAGGATTGAAAGTAATAAATAGCAGACATTTGAATTTCAGACTCCTTATCCTTCAGAAAATGCATATTAATGCAAAATCTTCTAGCAACTTTCTAAGTTTATAAGAGCAATGTTTAAAATATGTCCCTGATTTTGGGCTCCTGTCCCCCTCATTATTTTTAGCGTTGTTCAGAATTCTTGCACTAAGATATTGAGAGTTGTGTAACTAGACCTGTGGTCAAGAGGACCGTTGAGGAGTCTACACCATTTTCCTTATTGCCCCAAAGCAGTGTCTGCTTAAGTGACTTAATCAAGATCACACAGTAGCCAAATAAAGGCTGAAATAATCAAATCCTGTATCACAGGATGGGACTTTGCCTTAATCCTGTGCCAACTGACAGATATGTTGAAATATATTATTATGTTCAGTTGTTCTTTCACTGTCATCTCAGTCTAACATTAAGGGGCACACAGACTGTAGCTGTCTTTTGGAAGCATGGGTGCATAGATGCAAATGCATGCTGTGCACATATATAACAGTAACTACTTCAAATTAATGTGGCCAATTGTTCTTTCAATTTCTTGCCCAAACTAATACCAGAAATGTGCAGAGAACAGGACTTTTTTTTTCTTTTGGGCAGTAGGGAGACAGGCACTACTCCCAAATTATGTATGTTCCCTTATAAGCATTTGTCCTTTTATGTTATTAGAAACTACTGTTTTGTCAGTTTTTAACACTAAGCCTTAGATGTAACTTATTTCTTCCTTGAGACAAAAAAGAGGCTGAATTTCTTTCCTTACTCATAATATTTGTGCAGGCCATCACTGGATCAAAAGGCTGAAAAAATAAGCTATAAAATGCATCTCACAGCATCTATAACTTTATGGCTTCTGGGGCCAAAGCAGCCCATGGACCACATACGTAATTCATGTGTTTACTCTATTGTTTTTGAAGTGCAGGTGGGGCCAGTTAGTGTCTGTTGAAAAGTGGGTGGAAACAGTTGAAGAGTAAGACAAGTGAACATTTTTTATTTTTTCTTACTCGTGATTTTTGTTCAAGCTAGCATTGGATCAAAATATTCACAAGTATGAAGTTTAAAACAAAATGTGAAAAAAATAAGAAAAAAGTAATCTGGATAATGTCAGGAGGCCAGGAAAGGGAGGCAACAGGGTAGGGATCAACTTGTTGGTGTGCAGGGGGAAACATTGGGTGGTGGGGGGACATGGAGTCCTTTATCTACAGCTTCATTCCACCTAAGGCTAGCTCTGAGGAAGTACAGGACTTCTGTTGTTCTGGGGTATATCTGAAATGTAAGATTGTATTTCAGAAGTCTCCACTAAATCATTGCTTTGAATTACAGAGGTAAATTTTAAGTGAATTTGCAAAGGCATCAAAGGTGTTGCACGTGGCTTTCCTAAAAGGGTCACATTCACCTCAATGTATTTTGCTGTAGGCTTTGTCCTTTATTCTTCTATAAGAAACAAGCTCTTTAGAATAATTTTAACTGCATGTTCTAGGAAATTATAAGTGTTTTGTTTTCAACAAAGGGTAAAGCTAAACAAAGACATTGTTTTCCATCAAGTTGTATAGAAGTTACAAAAGTGCTAGAGAATATAACTTGCAAGGCATACCAGCTCTTGTTATGGAGATATTATTTGCAGTGGGTCATTACAAAAATATGCAGTAAAACATTCAGAAATCTAAGAAAAAACAAAGGGTTATTCTCTTCATGAATTCCAGTGGAAGTACTTGAAAGGATTTAGAATGGATAATTTCCCTTCTAACTCATTCAACAATGCATAGCTTTAGGCTGCAGTCTTCACTGTTTTGTAAATGTTAAAAGAGTGTGTTTTTTTATAATAGTTAGTTGCTCTTCAGTAGAGCAATTAGATTAATTTTATAGATTTTTAAATTTAACTTAAGGTTGTATTTTTGAGAAACAAAACTCCTGGCTATAAATAAAAAAGCAAATACATAATACATTTTACTAGTTTGGGATGAGGCACATTTTTATCACACCTGATAGTCCTAACCAGAGACAGTTTTTATTAGATAGTGGTTGCATGATAAATATTTGTTCTTATAGTCCTTGGAAGCAGACTATTCACACACATTTGTTCTATGGTTATGTTACAGTGCACAAATCACAGACCTTGCTAATATGCCTTACCATTATATTCAGAGCAGTATAACAGCTCTCCATTACCATACAAGCTTTGCAGTTAGAAAGACCTTGTAAGGAACTATAACAACAGGCTGCTGTCCCCATCTGTGGTGAGACCACAGAGTACATTAACTGAGAAAATAGTTGGTTTTGCAATTCCAGTCCCATGTATTATAAAAGATGACATCTGGTCACTAAAGTTTGTTGATAGCTAAACCACTGTGTTAACAAGTGACCTAAGGTTATTTAATGTTGTTGTCTTTTGGCTTTTTCCGGTTAGGGGTCGCCACAGCAGAACTCCGGTCTGCTAATGATTGGCAGTAGATTTTTACAAACGTCGAGGTGCCAGCTCAACGTTCAACCTTCCACGAAGGCACCCCCATTTACGCATGTCTTTCGAACGCCCA